>NC_061088.1:1759063-1794563 GCF_015104395.2 Macrobrachium nipponense | reverse complement strand
TCTCACATATTAATATATATATACTAAAAAAAATACTATATATTAAACATACTTTGATTTCCTTCATTTCAAATTAAGATTTGTGTTCATCATTCTAAAGCATCTGAAACTTTTAACTAGTAAATATCAGTAAAATGCCACTCAAAACATATCAACTTTATTTAGATTAATTACATCTTTCCAATTATGGTACAGGTGACAGCCTCACAATATGGTTAAAAATTAAAAGTCTGTCGATTAATTTCCAATTCTGAGGTACTGTAAAGCAGAGCATGAAAACTTTTTTTTTTTTAAAGATAATACGTAAGCAGTTTACATATGGAACACCTACAAAAATTCACTTTTTTTTTTCTTTTTTATAAAAAAGTATTACAAACCCACAAATTCACATAAGCTTTTCAATGTAATCAGTACTTTGCCTGGACTTTCTACAAGATTGGTGCTTAAAATAAAGGCAATCTAAACCAGTGGACTTTTAGAACAATCCCATCGCTTTAGTACATGATTAAGTGATCATGTAGTAGGACTAGTTCTTGTCTATGAGGCCACAGTTTGTAATCTACTTTTAAGACTTCTGTAATTTATAATGATGCACTTGTCTTTCATAAAACAGGTACAGCTACCCCAGAGTGAAAAAAAGATTTTCGTTATGATGAAAAGGAACCTGACGTGAAGGCAGAATGTAGGTGTTCCTACACGATATACAAACCCTTGGTCCTTTACATAAGGAATTACTTTTGGCATAGCTGGAATTACAGCCGTTAAATTCTTGAACAGTAATTACTGTGTGGCAGGTGGGTAGGCTAGCCTGCCCGGATGTAAATACTCTACTTTGCTTTCGGCCGTCTTCCGATGAAGACGTGTGTTTGTGAGCTCTGGCTGACTGGTCGTTGATCTTTTTTCCCAGGTGGGATCTTTCTGGTTTATTTTTGTTTTTAAATATGTATATACTGTGTTTGATATTAATATTAAATTCAATTAATATACAAACCCACTTTTTGTGATAGCCTTTATAGCCGCCTCTCTACTTGTGTTAAGAGTTGGCGGCAAAGGTATGCCAGCATACTATTAACATTCTTTCGCCCTTTAACGTGAGAATGAGATAACATGAGGACGAGACTTGTATTTAATGTGAGTGATATTGGTCCTGTAACGAGACATGTATTCATCCAAAAATTACACTTACGCTTGGGAATTACCGAGGGGAATTTCAAAGGTTTGTCCTTGTTTTGTTTTTATGGTAATTTCTCTTTTCCTTCATCCTATCACTTACTATCGGACGAAGGTAGAAGAAGGGGCATGTGGTTTTGGTGTTTGGGGGATCTCCTCTCACTTCAGAGGGCGGTGCCCTTGGATGCGAGAGGAGTATCCTTATTACTTTAATAATTTTTTCCTTTTTACAGACTAACAGTGGTGATTGTGTTTACCGCAGTATTGGTTGGATAGCTCTTCGTATTGCTTATCTTAACCTTGGAATTGTACCTGTGACTCGTACAAGTGTGTGTACTGATCCCCTGCTAATAATCATATTCATTTACCCCTACTACCCTGGAGTTACGTCACTGAACGAAGCTTTTGCGCTGCCCTGTGATGTTTATCTATTCCTGATGGTAGAAGTCTGGCAGAATTTGGAGGAATCAAAGAGGAAGAGAGCTCGTTAAGTGTCGTCATCCTCCTCTTCGAGATGATCATATTTTCATGACTCCACCCCTTCGACTCCTGAGGCTTTGCCGTAGAAGAGAAGGTGGTCTCCCCCCCGCCCCCAAGAAGTCTCGTCACAGGACTTCTAAAGGTCTGTCTCGCTCCGGTGAGACAGGTGGGTCTTCTGCTGGTCCTCCAGGAATGGGGCCTGTCTCTCCTCCCTTCCTCAGGGAAGAAGAAGATGGGGACCATGGAGGTACCAGCCACCACTGGTACCTCCTCTCCCAGCTCCAGAGGTTCCACCTCCAGACCGGGAACCGTCTTGGCTGCTCGCTTGCGAGTGTCACCGAGTGTACGGTCATCTACGGGTGACTGTATAGCCAAGGTCCAGACTGATGAGTAAGCTCACCATGTCAAGACTCAGGCACGGAGCAAAAGGATGGTAAGAGTCGCTCAGGTGACTCGCCAGACCGGCAATCGCTCTCGCAGTGATCGTCTGGTACCCAGGGTTGACGTGAAGTTCCAGCGGGACCGTGCACGCAGAGACCAGTGGAAGCTGCCCATCCAGCCCTCTTGAGAGGTTTCAGCCTCGACGAAGACTTGGAAGAATCGGAGGACGGTATCGGCTGTCTCTTTTCAGGTGCACGCTCAGCCCCACCCAGACGACAGTCGAACGCGACCAACCAGTCTCGGTGGTGGCAGATGCTTCGCCTGCCAGGCTCTTAAGAGTTTTGTAACCCTCATCGAGGAAGCATTCTCTCCACTGCTGCTCCTGCAGGTCCCTCCGGACAGGTGCAGTTGGGCCGTGTTGCTACTGCAACTGCCCCAACTCTGTCCTGGATGGAGGACCTGTCAGTTGTCCTGAGGAAGGCGGCGAAGAGGAAGTCCAGGAAGAAGATGACGACACCTTAATCTTCTTCGTCGTCGTCTTCTGCTGCCTCTTCCCCTTCGACTTCCAAGGCGCCCCCCCCCCCCCAGCTGAGGAAGAAGAAGGTGGCCTAATCTCTCTCTCTCTCTCTCTCTCTCCCCCCCCCACAAAGAAGTCTCACACAGAGACTTCTGGGTCTGTCTCACCGGTGAGACAGGTGGGTCTTCCGCTGGTCCTCCCGTTCCTGGCCCTTCTCTCCTTTCCCAGGGAAGAAGACGGGGACTGTAGGGGTACTATACCACTGATACCTCTGCTCCCGGCTCCAGAGGTTCCACCTCCGGACCGGGAACCATCTCGGCCGCTTGCTTGCAAGCGTCACCGAGTGTACGGTCACCTACGGGTGACCATGCAGCCAAGGTCCAGACTGCCGAATAAGCTCACCGTGTCAGGACCCAGGCACGGAGCGGAAGGATGGTGAGAGTTGCTCAGGTGACTCCTGCCAAACCAGCGATTGCTAGTGCAGCAATCGTCTGGTACCCAGGGTTGACGTGACGTTCCCATCAGACCATTCACGTAGCGAGGGTGGGAAGAGGTCCCCCCAGGTCACTGGGTCCAGCCTCGCCTGGACTTGGTCACCAGGTCCAGCCGAGCGCTTCGAGAGGACGGTGCTTGCTCTCACCGCGTTGGTCGACACTACCAGTCACCCGACCGTCACTCGCACCGGGACCGGACAGCTAGCACGACTGGTAGCAGCTCCCCTGACACTCAAGACCGATGCTACCGTCCTCAGTCCATCGCTTCTCCACAAGGAGACCACTGGTCCAGACCTGCAGCTCAATCACCGTCATGGGTTGGTATCGCCTGCAGTCCTCCCAGCTTACCAGTTCTGCTGGTAGGCAGGGTAGGAGCACTCGTAGCAGCTCCCCTGACACACGAGACCGATGCTCAGTCCTTGGTCCAGCGCTTTTCTGCAAGGAGACCGCTGGTCCAGACCTGCAGCTCGATCATCACAGTGGGTTGGTGATCACCTGCAGTCCTCCCAGCCTACCAGTTCTGCTAGTAGGCAGGGTAGGAGCACTCATAGCAGCTTCCCTGACACACAAGACCGACGCTCCGTCCTTGGTCCAGCGCTTCTCCGCAAGGAGACTGCTGGTCCAGACCTGCAGCTCGATCACCACCATGGGTTGGTGATCGCCTGCAGTCCTCCCAGCCTACTGGTTCTAGTAGGCAGGGTACGAGCGTTAGGTCTCCCTCACCTATCCCTTCAACCTCCTTGGGCTACACCGGGAGGAACGAGGCGAACAGGAGGGACCGTAATGAATGCACTTCTTATGGTCCGGCCACGAGCCTGGTTCGGTCTTGGGACGAAACAGATCTTACGCTCAAGTGGTTGGAGGAGATCGTGGGGGCTGGCGAAGATGATGACGCTTTCCTAGACTCTCAGAGTGACCATCACTGCTGTTCACGTGACGGTCCTGCCGGACCACACTCGCAGAGACCGGTGTGGGCTCCCCCTTCGGTCCTCTGGAGAGGCTTCGGCCTCGACGAGGACTGGGACGTGTCGGAGGACGGTATCGGCTCTCTCCTGTCAGGTGCATGCTCAGCCCCACCCAGACGACAGTCATGGTGGCAGCAGACGTTTCGCCTACAGTACAAGTTTCGTAACCCTCCTCAGGAAAACGTTTTCTCCAGACGATAGTTTTCCTAGATTCTGAGCAGCCATCACTGCAGGTTGATGGCTGCCAGTAACTCGCTTCTCCGACTGCTAGTTCTGCTGGCAAGGCGAGTGAGAGCGTCCAATCTTCCTCCCCCATTCCCTCTCTTCCTTTGGCTCAGACGGGGAATGGGAAGGATCCTGCAGAGGGTTCTCCGTAGGATTCAGCATCGAGGACTGCGTTCCTGGAGGGACCTTCGGGTCCTACCGGACGCAAGTCCCTGTCGTTGAGGAAGGACCTTGTCCATTCCTCCTCGATTTCAACGGGAATCGGGAGGACCACCACCCGATGATCGTCTGACAAAATTCTGGGGGTTTCGCCGAGAGCTTAAAATTCTTTGGAGTTTCTAGCACTCTCCAAGTGTTTTTGTCTTCTACGATCTGCAAACACTTGGGCGAGACCACGGTCCAGAGTGGGCGAGACGAGAATTCCTGATAATTGTTACTACTATAATCGGGAATCTTGCCGAATTCCTGGAATTCCTAGCGTTCAAAGGAAGTACTGCTGCTGAAGGAAGAATATCTCGGGAGGGGCTCAGCCTGGAAGGACCTGACGGTCCGTCGTCTCAGTAGGCGGTCTCCCCCGGGATAGAGAAGAACAGGCAATAACAGTCAATCCTCCCCTCTTTTTCCCCTTTACTTCTTGGTTATACCAGAATGAAACAAGGAAATAATAGGAATTCGGTGGAGTTTACTCCTCGAAATTCGAACCCGAAAGACTATGTTTTTGGTTCAATACTAGGATTTTACTGAACATACATCAATCCATTCAGGATGGATAGCACCAAGAGTTTGAATGCCTCTCCAATGCTACTGTTTTGGGAACATCCAGTTCGGCTTGAACTAGTCGTCTTCAGTATCCTGTTATCACTGTAGAAGTCTTCCTTTGGGAAAACATCACCTTCGCTCTCTTCATTAGAGAATGGAGGTCGGCTTCCAGTCCTTATTCTTGTTCCTCGAATGGAAGAGAATTTAGGCTGGAAGTCTATGTACAGGAACCTACAAATATACTACGTATATTTCTCTCACGACATGCTTCTGTTATCAGTTGAATTGTCCGAGGTGTAGGCACATACTATAGTTCTCTACGGGTATGTGACCAAGACGAATAGTATCTTCTTAATTGAACTACAACTCGAGACTGCCTTACAAGCCTCCCAAGAGTCACCAGTTTCGATTTTGAGATACTAGTGGTATTGTTTACAACACCACCACCACGGCGTTTGCATTCACCGAAATCCGTTTCGGTAAAAATGCAAATGCTCGAGCATATTTTCTTGCGCTCGATGGTTCTAGCCGAACACATTCTTTCATGGAATGGATTACTTGGCAACTCAGGATGACAATGAGCAAGAGCTAGCGGTGTCCGGGCTGCCTGCCAGCCCTGCCTGCCGCAGCCAGTTCTGCTGGCTCTCTGAGATAGTTCGGTCGGGTTTTGTCTCTCCTCCTCTGCGATGATTGACTACCGAATCGAATTTCTGCCCGGCAATCTCAGACATGGGTCTCTGGTTGGCTGGAATTCTTGCATATGTGTATGATCATCTCTACTGCATCGCCTTTTGCCTTTGCGAGAATTTTCAGACAGATATCTCACTAGACTCTTTATCATCTTTCTATTTACCTCACAGTAACAGAAGTCTGTAGCCCAGTCTTCCGCTTCATCGCACCTGCCGCTGTGATGACGCAGAATGATTTCTTCAGACATCTGAGTTTGTCTTCTAAATTCATCTCTTAATTCGTAGGTGTGCAATTATTCTTTGTTCACCGCGAATTGTAGATGAATATCGGAAGACTTCGGCTGTTCCCCCGCCCTGCCAGCTCTACTTCCAAGTAATATAATTGTCCTCCCTGATCCAGCCCATGAAAAGCGGTTCTTCAGGCAATACAATCCCTGTGTTTTCATTACTGAAAGGCGCTCCGCTTTCATTGCAAACTCAGACTTCTCACCGAACAGCAATGAAATAGCGGTTTAGCATTTTCAGTCCTCTGTAAAACAACAGGGATTAAAGCCGTCTTCACTAGTTGGTGTCAGCAATGGGACTTTTTCTACATTCAGAATCTTGAGAGTTAACTTCTCTCGATTCAGCTGTGAAGACGTAGGTCCGCATTCACCTTAGTCTTTCACGCGCATATAGTATTGTTTCTCCTTAATCGAGATTCAGTTACTATGACAACTTCCGTCTTGCCATCAGGGACCCGAGTCTCTAGAAGGCAATTGACTTCATCTGCTTGAGAGAAGCATCATTTCATCTCCCAACATCGGTGGCGAACAAGATAGACGATTTGTATGGTTTCTTGGCATAACCCTTCAAAAGGCAAGTGTCATGTGACTAAGTCTCGGATGCATGACTTGACTGCTCGCCTCATGCTGAGCGCAGTCAGTCGGCAGCTGTTGAAGAGTCCGAGACCGTCATGAGCTACGCTGTGGACTTTGTATGGGTTGATCCAGATCAGTCATTACTTTGGCCAATTGGCGTGATCCTGTACCCATAAGGATCGACACCCACCATGGAGTGTCGGTGTCTTTATCCACTGCAGAATATTACGAGACCGTGAGAGACTTCTCTGCAGTTGGATAGCCCAGTGGATGGGTACTTGTCATCACTTCGAAGAATGTCAGACAGGAAGATAGATAAGGTCATTGCGACCATATTTATCTTTCCCTTCGGGCTTGCACACAGGTCCTTGGAACCTCATTTCCTTGGACCAGTGGTGGATGCTTGCAGGTTGTGTTTGCTTACCCAGCTCCTTCAAGAGGACACGTTGCATCTTGCCTATGGTGTGCTGTTCTAGAGGTAAGAAGGATGCGAGAGTGACTGGCCTCTTCACCTCGTCCTTCCACTCCTCTTCCTTCGGGTTGAGGATAGGACTTGAACTTACAATGGCTGGTCGGATGATTGATGCGGTAAGCTTACATAAGGCATCCTTTTTATGTTTCTTATCAGAATCATAGAAGCAATCCCGCTCCTTCCTCTAGCAAGGGGAGGAAGGAGACAGGCAATAATGCAAACCCTTCCCAGAACTTTGCATCAATGTCTCAGACTCTAAATATTCTTCACAGCCCATTTTCAGATGAGTTACGATTTCTCACTCATTTCGAAAAGGCCAAGAAGTCTGACTCTTGATCATGCAGCTCCTATACTCTGCTTAAGTTGTCAGAGGCAAGGCACTCCCCCTCGCTCTAACGACCAGGAGGAGTAGCCTAAACTCCAGTCAGTTCTAGAGGCTCACTCAGATTCCTCCCACCAATCAGTGAGTCTTCCTTATGTAAAGGACCGAGGGTTTGTATATCGTGTAGGAACAAATATGAAATTTTCATTAGTAAAATGAAGTTTTATTGTATACTTACCGAACAATTATACAGCCGTAATTTCCACGAGCGGCAGGAGACTAAATTCAAATTTGACGCGTAGGCGTCGCCAACACTGTTGGTGATGACATCATCTCCCTCCACTCGCAGGAGAACCAGGTACAACTGACCAGGTGAATCCAATTCTTTCTGTCCGTCCGTCCACCTATGGGGAGGAGGGTGGGTATAATCATAATTGTTCAGTAAGTATACAATAAAACTTCATTTTACTAATGAAAATTTCATTTTTATTGTAGTGTCTTACCGAACAATTATACAGCTGATTACACATTGATGGGAAGGTGGGATTCAGTGGACCACTAGTATTTCTAAATGAGTTACATTTATTACAATACCAGTAAACACTCAATGTGTCTGTTGTACCTTACCTTGTAAGAGAGCTACCTCAGACTGTTACTGCCTCTGGTCGGTGCTCTTCTTACTATTGTAGAGGAATTGGTATCTGACCAAAGTTAGCCTCTACAGGAGTGGAATCCTTCCGTAGTTCAAGTGAGTCAAGGCTGACTGACGGAGGATAGCAACAACAAAGATTTCCCATCGCCCTGGGCTAAGACCAGCAATTCAATCATACAAAACATTTGTCACCAACACCAGATTTAAAAACATATATACCCAACCATTATTAAAATCTGACCTAACAGACTGGTGAGTATCCCAGGTACTCCGTACCCCCAGCTTCCCTTGAACTCAACGACCTATTTCAAGGCGAAAAGTTAGCGTAGAGGTGACGACCCCTGTGCCATTTCTCCCAACACCATGCCAGAAACCGCCACCGGACCCAACGTTCTGCAATTCTCGAAAACCGTTTCTATCTCTTTGAGATAATGGCTCGCAAAAACCGAATTCGATCTCCAGAACGTACTCTGAAGAATTGTAGCTAGAGATAAATTCTTTCTAAATGCTAAAGAAGTAGCCACTGCTCTAACTTCGTGAGCTTTAACTCTCAGAACGGAAAGATTGTCGTTCTTGGACTGCGAATGAGCTTCCCTGATAAGCTCTCTAATAAAGAACGATATAGCATTCTTAGAAAGAGGATGAGAGGGATTTTGAACCGAGGTCCAGAGCTTAGAAGATTGGCCTCTAATCTCTTTAGTGGCAAGAAGATACTGCTTAACCCTCTTACGCCGATTGGACGTATTAAACGTCGAGTCAAAATGTCTCCCGTATGCCGATTGGACGTATCATACGTCGGCTCAAAAAAGTTTTTTAAAAAATTCGCGGAAAAATACTTATAGGCCTACCAGCCAAAAACTTTTAAATCATGCGCCTTGGGAGATGCTGGGAGTTCACGGATCAAGGCGTTGTTTTGTTTACAATCGCTACGCAGGCGCGCAAGTGCGAATTTCTTTCTTATCGCACTAAAAAGTATCATTGACACATCTCAAAAATTATTTCGTCACTTTGACATAATTTTTGCACCATTTTAAATTATCCTTTAAATGAAAGTATTATATATGGAAAATGTGCGCAATTTCATGTAAATACACAAAAAAAAAATACTCATGATTGTAGCTTTTATCAGTTTTGAAATATTTTCATATAAATAACGATAAGTGCAAAAATTTCAACCTTCGGTCAACTTTGACTCTACCGAAATGGTCGAGAAACGCAATTGTAAGCTAACATTCTTATATTATAGTAATATTCAATCATTTGCCTTCATTTTGCAACAAATTGGACGTCTCTAGCACAATATTTCGATTTATGGTGAATTTATGAAAAAACTTTTTCCTTACGTTCGTGTGATAACTCTTCCGATAAATTTTTTCGTGCGATTGTCCTAATGTTTGCACCCTTTTAAATTTGCCGTTACATAAAGTTTTATATATGGAAATGTGCGCAATTTCATGCACAATACAACTAAAAACAACCCATGGTTGTAGCTTTTATCAGTTTCGAAATATTTTCATATAAATAACGTTAAGTGCAAAAATTTAAACTTCCGGTCAACTTTGACTCTACCGAAATGGTCGAAAAACGCAATTGTAAGCCAAAACTCTTATATTCTAGTAATATTCAATCATTTACCTTCATTTTGCAACAACTTGGAAGTCTCTAGCACAATATTTCGATTTATGGTGAATTTATGAAAAAAAAAAAAAAAACATTTTCCTTACGTCCGCGCGGTAACTCTTCCGAAAAAATCAATTTTTTTTGTGCGATTGTCGAAATGTTTGCACCATTTAAAATTAGCTGTTACATAAAGTTTTATATATAAAAATGTGCGCAATTTCATGTAGAATACAACTAAAAATGATTGAAGGTTGTAGCTTTTCTCTTTTTTCGAAATATTTGCATATAAATCACGATAAATAGAAAAAAAACCATGTTCGGTCAAATTTGACTCTACCGAAAATAGTTTGAAAAAATCGCAATTGTAAGCTAAAACTCTTACGGCCTAGTAATATTCTGTCATTTTTCTTATTTTGAAACAAATTTGAAGTCTCTAGAACAATATTGTGATTTATGGTGAATTTTTTGAAAAATATTTTTTACCTTCACTCCGCGCGCCTCGATTCGCGGCCGTAAGTCTCCGAAATACGTACATCGCATTATCCTAATTTTTTCTGCTCCTTTTCATATTAGCCGTTTTATAGAGTTTCATATATCAAAATGTGCGCAAATTCATGAAGAATACAATAAAAAATAATTGAAGGTTGTAGCTTTTTCCATCTCCGAAATATGTGCATATAAAAAAATATATATATAAAAATTTCGACATTCGGTCAAATTTAACTCGTCCGAAATGGTCGAAATCTGCAATTCTAATCTAAAACTCTTCTTACAGTATCGTAATATTCAATAATTTTTCTTAATTTTGAAACAAATTGGAAGTCTTTAGAACAATATTTAGAATTACGGTGAATTTTTTAAAATAACATTTTTTTACGTCCGCGCATTACGAATTCGTAGATCATTTTGTGATAAATTTTTTACCGGTGTTGCTTTTATTGTTTACTATGTATTATATATCAAAATGATTGCAATTTAGTGTACAATACAACGAAAAAAAAGTAACTCGTTAGCTTTGACCGTTTTTTGCACAGCGTGATTTGAATACAATTATCTATGAATTTTTTTTTTTTTTGCTACCATATATCACAGTATTTACATATTATAATGATATTATTTTTCATTTCTGATGATTGCATACTAAACTTCAGGCAATGACAAAAAAATGAGCCAAAAATGAACTCTTAATCTTCAAAACTAAGCGCGCTGTGATTTTTTGAAAAAATTATTTTTTCTGCTTCCGCACTCACTCCAAACCGGCGCCGGCATACGGGAGAGGTTTTGATTTTTAGGGCTTTGGCGTAAGAGGGTTAATTGCCCTGACTGGACATAAGAGCCTTTCTTCCTCCTCATGTCCTACCAAATCAGATAAGTTCCTAACCACAAAACTCCTCGGCCAAGGATTAGACGGATTCTCGTTTTTGGCTAGAAAAGCTAAAGATACCGAAAATACAGCATTCCCTTGAGAGAAACCAACTCTTTTGTCAATAGCGTGCAATTCGCTGACACGCTTTGCAGAAGCTAGTGCAA
Source organism: Macrobrachium nipponense (assembly GCF_015104395.2). Classification (NCBI taxonomy): domain Eukaryota; kingdom Metazoa; phylum Arthropoda; class Malacostraca; order Decapoda; family Palaemonidae; genus Macrobrachium; species Macrobrachium nipponense. The sequence goes on along the minus strand of NC_061088.1, from coordinate 1,783,427 downwards.
TAAGAAAAAGAGTCTTCTTAGTCAAGTTCCTAAGTGAAGCCGACTTCAAAGGTTCAAACGGTGGCCCCATGAGGAACTTAAGCACCACATCTAAGTTCCAAGCCACTGTATCTTGCGGGAACTTAGTGGTTTCAAAAGACCTAATGAGGTCCGACAGATCCGGTTTGGAGGAAATATCCAAACCCTGGTGTCGAAAAACCGAAGAAAGCATGGCTCTATATCCTCTGATCATAGAGGGAGCCAGTTTCTTAGATTCCCTAAGAAATAGAAGAAAATCTACTATTTACGTTAAAGAGGTCGCACAAGTAGAGACTTTAGCACCTCTACACCACTCTCTGAAGATTCTCCACTTCCCTTGATAGAGCTTGTTAGAAGACTCTCTCCTACAACGAGCAATAACTTCTGCAGCTCTTCTTGAAAACCCTTTCGCTCTGACAAGATTCCGGACAGTCTGAACCCTGTCAGAGCTAGAGCGTACAGGTTTTGGTGGTATCTTTTGAAGTTTGAGAAGCCACTTCTCTGGAGGAAGAAGTCTGGGGAAGTCTACCAACAACTGGAGAAGGTCCGGGAACCACTCTTTCCTGGGCCAAAAGGGAGCGATTAACGTCAGTGTTACATTGTTGTGCGACATGAACTTGTTCAGCACCTCTCTTATTAGACCGAATGGAGGGAATGCATAAGCTAGAGGGTCTGGAACTGGAGAACAAAAGAGAGGAAGGCGGTTGTTCCTTGATGTCGCGAACAGGTCTATGGACGGTCGTCCCCAAAGGAGCCAGTTTCTGACAAATCTTGTTGTCCAAAGTCCACTCCAGTGGTAACACTTGCTGTTGACGGCTTAGCTCGTCCGCCAGGACGTTCATCTTTCCTGGAACAAATCTCGGGACTAGCTGAACATTCGCTTCGTTTGTCCACAGGAGGAGATCCTTGGCTACTTCGAACAGAGTGAAAGACTGAGTCCCCCCCTGTTTCCGCACGTACGAGAGCGCCGTGGAGTTGTCGGAATGCACTGCCACTATCTGACCTTCTACTAAGTTCCGAAACTGTCTGAGCCCCAGGAAAATTGCTAGAAGTTCCTTTACATTTATGTGGAACTACTTCTCCTTCTCTGACCAAGCTCCTGAAGCACGGTGATTCCCCAGCAGGGCTCCCCAACCTGTGTCCGACGCGTCGGAAAAGAACTGTAGGTTCGGGAGGATGGGTCGTAAATCTAACCCTTCTTCCAATCTTGCCCGAGACAGCCACCACCTTAGATCCTCCTTTACTTGGTTTGTGACAGGAAAGGTAATCGAGTCCGGTTGCGTCTTCCTGCACCAAGAAGCTCTCAGAAAGAACTGCAGAGGTCTCATGTGCAGTCTTCCCAACTTCACAAATTTCTCCACTGACGTCAATTTGCCCAGGAACAATTTGCCCGAAAAACTTGAGCATTCAGTCATCCCCAAATAGAGGATGCTCTGTGAAGGTACTAACTGAGACTTCCATTTGTTGACCAGAATTCCTAACTTTCTGGCAAGATCCAGAGTTGTTCCTAGGTCCTTCATGCACCGACTCTGATTCCGACCGAAGAAGCCAATCGTCCAGATAGAGGGAGATTCTTACTCCTAAGATGTGCAGCCAACTGCCTATCGGGGATAGAACCCTGGTGAATACTTGAGGAGCGGTCGCCAGTCCGAAGCAAAGCGCCCGAAACTGAAACACCTTGCCTTCGAACATGAACCTCAGGTACTTCCGAGATTCGCGATGTATCGGAATGTGAAAATAAGCGTCTTGCATGTCCAGAGAAACCATCCATTCCCCCTGTCTGATGGACTCTAGAACCGACCGAGTGGTCTCCATATGAAATTTTGTTTTCTGGACATGCAAGTTCAGGGCGCTCACATCCAACACCGGCCTCCAGCCCCCTGATGACTTGGGAACTACAAAAAGGCGATTGTAAAACCCCGGAGGAAATTTCCCTTCTATCTGCTCTATAGCCTCTTTGAGAATAAGCGCTTCCACTTCCGCGGCTAGCGCCAGAAATTTGTCTGAGCCCGGAGAGTATGCCCGGAATGGAATTGGCACAGGTGAGAGTGAGGGAGGTGAAACGAGAGGAATACGGTAGCCGAACTTGAGTACTTGAACTACCCAGGCTTCTGCTCCTCTGTTTTCCCATTCCTCCCAAAACAGAGCCAGCCTGCCTCCCACTGGTGCATGAAGAACCGAGCTTTCACTTGGAAGGTTTGTTGACCTTGGCCGAGTTCTTTGACTGAGGTCGCAAATTCAACTTCAGCCGAAAGAAGCGCTTAGGGTTTCTCCCTCGAAAGGGCACCTGGGCCAGAGGGGAAATGGAAGGAACAGTCTCCAAAGGAGCTTTAGGTCTCTTAATAGACTGTGCCAGCAAATCAGAAGTCGATTTCTTATCTAGCGCCGACGAAATTAGAAAGCAAAAGGAGCACCAAAGTTGCCTTTTCTTAAGGGTACCAAAGGAGATGAGCGAAGCTAACTCATCACTTCCATCCCTAATGGATTTGTCCGCACAGGACAGAACACCAATCCAATCCTCCGCTAAATCCTGTGAAAGAGAAGGACAGTCTTCGATCTTGGCCGCTAAAGCGCCAATAGTCCAATCAAGAAAGCTAAATACTTCCAAAAGTTTAAATTGGTTCTTTACAACGTGGTCTAACTCAGGCGCTGTAAAGAAGACTTTCGCTGTGGCGAAAGCAGATCTTCTAGAGGAGTCAATTAAACTGGAGAAGTCTCCCTGGGAGGAGGCAGAAACTCCCAGAGAAGGAGCTTCCCCAGTTACATAAAACCTATACCTCTTACGAAGCAACTTAGAGGGAGGGTAAGCAAAAAGAGCCTTCCCTAAGTCTCTTTTCATAGACATCCATTTCTCCGTCTCTTTCAACGAATGTCTAACCGCTTTAGAAAGAACAAGTTTTGGGAGGAGAGGGTCCAAAGTTTTCCTCCTCATCAAACAAGTCGAAGTCGGGGAGAGTGGAACCGCTTTCTCAAAATAATCTGGATAAGAAACCAGAAGAAACCTAAGGAGACGTGAGTAACACGAAAGGTGATGTGAATCTTCCTCCTCTACATCTTCCTCATTCTCCGATACCGCCGAAGAAGTAGACGGGACTACAACAGGATCTGAAGGCTTCGAACTACCCTTGGACTCATTCATCCAGTTGGTTAACATCTCTAACTGTTTGTGCAAAGGCGCCAAAGAAGAATCAATAACAGTTAAAGGCGGCTTGGAAAAGCCTAAATGGTCTTCAGGAGGCAGAATAACTACTTGCGCCTCGCTCGGAGCAGCCGAAATTCGAGGCGAAACAGGCGCATCAGGCGTAACAGATGAAAAAGCGCTTAAGGAAACACCCTTAGAACGGCTAGGCGATACTACAGCGCTAAAGTCACGATCTCTACTAGTAGATGGAGCTGAAAATGGAACAGCTTGAGGCGACAAACGAGCCGCTAACGGCCGAGGCGCAACACTACTCTCAGGCTCCTTATACCGCTTGACTGGAGGAGGCGAAGAATTGGCGCCTGAACGCCTCTTTAAGGGACACGAAACGGACGAATCTCGCCAAGAGCGCCGTGCGACCAGAGACGAATCGCTTGAATCAGTCGAAAGGCGTCTAAGCACAACGCCTTTCCAACGCTTAACCGAGTCCTGTTGAGGCGCAACAGGTTCAATGAGAGAGGCGCCTGTCTGTGGGCAACTCCTGATCGCCTCCCTTGGACTTCCGGTATGTCTTCTCCCCGGTGCGGGGGAGCTGGACAGTGACCTTTGTCTAAGAGATGTGTCAGGACAGACAGACGCACCCTCAACTACACTCTTACCTGAAACCGCTTTCTCCAAAAACATCTTAACCGAATTACCCAGTTGCATAACCGTATTCGCTAGTACCGAAAATTTCTGATCGAACCTCGATTCCAGACTGGCAATGGTGTCGGAAGAAACTACATGGGAAGCCGGAGAAGTGGGGTTAGTAGGAGGAATAGGAGGTGTAGTTAAAGGAGACATAACAATTTGAGGAGAAACAGAAGGAACAGATGCATCGCAAGAAGAAGCAGAGCTAAGCTTTCTTTCCCTAAGCGCTGCTTTCCTAATTCTGTCTTTCGCTTATTTCTCCGAGTATGAACTAAAAAATTTCCATTGAGATTCAGTCCAATCACTACACTCATTACATGTTCGATCTGCTGAACAAACCTGTCCCCTACACTTAACACATTTAGGTGAGAATCATACTCTAATTTAGATAATCTAGTTTTACATCCTGAGATGCAAAACCTATCTCCCGACGGACTAGAATCCGACATGGCAACGCCTAAATATTCAAATTAACGACAACGCCAATAAAGAGTACTTCACCAATTCCGAAGATCAAATCCACTAGAAAAAAGCGAAGAAAAGTCATCCAACCGCACCGACCACCGATGTTCACCGGACGCCGGCAGGAAAAGAATTGGATTCACCTGGTCAGTTGTACCTGGTTCTCCTGCGAGTGGAGGGAGATGACGTCATCACCACCAGTGTTGGCGACGCTTACGCGTCAAATTTGAATTTAGTCTCATGCCGCACGTGGAAATCACGGCTGTATAATTGTTTGGTAAGACACTACAATAAAACAGTTTTTGGAAGTAAATTGTATTTTTCCTAACAACACAAACCTGAGGTCCTTTACATACATGCCCACCTCATGCCACCCCTCAATCTGAACCTATGCCGAAAGGCAAAGTGGAGTGTTTATATCCGGGCAGGCTAGCCTACCCGCCTGCCACACAGTAGTTACTGCCTAACCACCTTGTTCAAGAATTTAACGGCTGTAATTCCAGCTACGTCGAAAGTAATTCCTTATGTAAAGGACCTCAGGTTTGTATAGTTAGGAAAAATACAATTTAGTTTCAAAAATTGTGATAGCAGCTTCTGCTTGGACATTCTTCTTGACTATGGATGTTGAAATAGCCTGGATCTCATAAACCCAAACCCTTGGATGCCAGGCGTTCAGTGTGTTATCATATGCATCCTAAACAGTATTCTTAAATGCATTCCAAGTAGCCTTTCTCAATCTTTGCTATGCTTGATGCTAAAAACAATATCAGACATTTTCTCACAGCTCTGACTGGGCAGTGTGCAAGATTTGCTTCTCTTCTTGCTTCCACTGGTAAGGCAGGAATAACAAACAGGAGCAGTCAAGCATTAAATTGTAGTCCCCAGTCTCAGCAACCCATGGACAGACTTTTGTTCTTCCTCAGGATACGAAATTAATCCATTCCGAGGGGCCTTCGTAACCTGAGCTTTTCGTATCTTGAACCATATTTTACATGCAAATTGCCTAATTCATTCCAAGCCCTACAAAAACACTCCAGTAAATGTTATAATAAAGCTATGGTACAGTAAGTTCCAGAAGTGAAGCGACAAATTTCTATTATTCTTGTTTTTCTGTATTTCTTTAGAAAACTCGTGGGGTTTGCCAGTTAGTTATATTTTACTCCAATTATTGTCATTCTCTTTATCTAACAATACGTATCAGTGATTAATTGTAGAAGCACAGAAATTATTTCCCCAGTGAATGATCAATGATTGTTCAATAATTGTTTATTAAAAAAAAAGAGAGAGAAAAAAAAAACGAATTTCCTCATAGAAACATCTGTGGCTCTCAGTGTGTGATATCAAGTGTTCACCAATGAGTCGCAGCAGGAACAGAGTGCATAAGCATTGGCCTAATATGATTTGCAAATTAACTTTTATAGCGTTATATCGAAAGTTATTATGATTTCTTTTGATAAAGCACAAAGTTTAGTATCTGATTAAATGGAATATAAATTAGACAAGTTGGTGTAAAAGAAAAAAAAAAAAGAAATCCAAGTTATATGCGCGTTTAGCATTGGCTACATGGTTAAGCCTATTCAAGAATCAAGGAAATATATTTTCCAGCTTGTTAGTTAATAATTTCATCTAATTCCTCAATTGTGCAAATCTTTGCTTGTGGAATTGCGTTCAGGGTCGCATCAAACAATTATTTTCGTAGGTTCCTCCACCCTTTTTTTCAGTGCATAAGTGAGACTATTTTTTGTCCATACGATCCGGAGTGTGAATATGCTTTGGCGAGCATTATTTTAATTCGAGTATCTCCTGTTATGCTCTCTCTCTCTCTCTCTCTCTCTCCTCTCTCTCTCTTCTCTCTCTCTCTCTCTCTCATCTCTCTCTCTCTTCAGACCTTTTTATCTAGTCAGGAATAACCAGAGGCCTGTTTTAAGAATCGAGCACTAGACCTATTGGTCATGCTCGGGTGCTTCTATATATATATATATATCCGCAAAAAAATAATAAATTTATGTTATACAATAATGCTTGACTGGATCGAACTGATTACTGGTTGCCCGTGGAAATATGAATTTGGTGATATCACTCCCTTATGATACGCACACTTACGCACATTCAGTCTTAAATTTCATGGTTGGAATGATTAGAAGATTTGAGGTAAAAAGGTTGAAGTGAAAAAGGTGGAGTTAGGTTTGTGGTTATAGTAAAGGTAGAGGGTGAGGCGGGGTTGTTGGGGTCTATTGTCTCCTTACTTAACCAGGTGGTAGTTTTAGGGTGTTCTGGTTGTTTGCGACCGTCTTTCTTATTTTTTATTTAGCGAGTCTGTTTCCTAGGTGCAAGGACAGATCCTGGTGTCGGTCCTAATGGTTCTACTTTTCCCTAAATAACAGACGTGGCCCTGAATTGTAAGCCTTGCTATGCCCGGAACTAGGCCTAGTCACCTGAAGGTAGCAGCAGCGGTTAGAGCCTTTCTCGAAGATGGTATTTTATGCTCGAACCTAGAAGATAAAATCAGAACTACCAACCACACCCAACTTCTCTATTGAATCTATGTGCATTCATGGTTGATTATGTTTAATGTCGCGGAGATTTTCCTTTTACATTCTATTGATACTTGCATGGTTTTAGGTATCTTCGCTAAAATAATTGATAATACACTATGATATTAAATGTTTGTTTCCACATTGCTCGAAATAAACATTGGTAACGTTGGTAATTCTATGTTGAACGAGAATTTCAAATTGTTTCGTTTCTATAGTTTGAAGTAATTACTATACTTTAAAATAATAACTATTACAGTAATTTTTTCTTATGATTGTTATAAATATCATAGATTTGATATTTGTGCATCATATGTTAGCTTTATTTTGCTTGATAGAGCTTTCACTGTAGCAAAAAAATTAATTTTTCAGCTAAGAGTTGTAGTTGCCAGTTAGTGAATTTCGAACGAAATCCTCTGAAAATTGTCGCTTCAGTTTTGGAACTTACTGTACAAGAAATACTTTACGTACATGTACGAACATATGTAGTAAAATGTGGAACCTAACCTTACCTTTCAAGTGAGGCAATCTCTGAAAGTGGTGAAAGAGGAGGGGGACAAATGGCAGAAAACATGAACACTTAACTTAACGAAATACATTAAAAAATGGCAGAAAACATTAACACTAAACTTTACGAATCACATTAACAAATGGTAGAAAACATTAACACTTGATTATCTCCATCTTCGTTCTCCATAGAAAGCATCCTCTTCTTTCCGTGAACTTCAGCAACATTCTTGGGACCAATAACGTAAGTAATTAAGTTCACACACAACACACTAAAGTAACTTACAGTACGTACAACAAAAGTGAAATTACTAACACGAATTTACGTTAACAAACGAAATACGTATATGTGAACGAACTAATTCCAGTATTTACGATGACGCTGCCGCAAAAAATGGTCAAGGAGCGCCTTTACAGAGGCATGATGCTGACCAATGGGAGAGCAGGATCTTATGGCGGTGACTAGCATCAGGACCCAATGGGAGAGCGGGAGGATGGTGGTGAGTCTACTCAGTTGGCGGCACGCGAGTTTTAAAATTGTTATCGGTGGTCAGGGCGAATCTTGGGACTTTACAGCAACAACCTTTTGTAACCTGAACTATTTTCGTATGTAGAGCCAAAAAAATTTCATATTTGCTTTCGTAACTTGAATATTTCGTAAGCTGGGACTTTTGCATGTAAAGGTACCACTGTATTACTTCATATAGCATAGACCTTGACCTTCAAGCTGATGCTAAGGATAAAATGATTTGAAGTCTTTAAGAAAAAATACGAGATTCCTATTACACTGTAATATTGATTTCAAGGGTTCAAAGGTTCGAATTATTGATAAATGCCTTAATCTCAGCAATACATCCGTGCACAAAAGGCCTTGATTTTTTGGAAGGCACTTTCTCTGGTATATGCACATCAGTTCACTTGAGCTAGTCTACACCTCACTCTCAAAACTTGTGCTTAAGCTTATATACCTGGAGTTGTCAACACAAATAACTTTCATATCCTTCTTAAATAGAGCAAGAGGTCAGCTACTTATTACGTATACAGTGGCTGTGCTAACAAAGTCTTTGACACTTAGGTTTGTGATGATGAGTCCTTTTTAAATCGCTATGCAATATCCTAACAGGGTATAAGAGTAAATCATCAGGGTTGTTACAAACAAAATCCCCAAGGGAGAGATCAAGGAAGACTCATCTGTCATCATAAACAAAGGGATTTTGAGTCTTGATTATGAATTCCAGGACAAATTCAAAAGTTGCTAACCCCCAACCCCTCATATATATGTTTAATATTAAAAGAGTCCATGAAGTTCACCTACTCTCTTTGATGAAGCTAAGGCCAATAAGAAAACTATTTTGAGGGTTAAATTTCTGTCTGTTGAATCCCATAAGGGTTCATATGGATTGACTGATTGATTATGAAATTTAGGTCTTGAGGACCAAGCGCCAGAATCCATCGAGATTATTCAGCACCCAGGTTTATATGGAGCATGAGAGACTGCTAAGCACCAGGGTCAAGTCTCAATTAGGTTTAAAATCTCTTGGGGAACAGGACTGCTCAAAACTATTGGTTGAGAAGCATAGTGACTTACCAAGAAGATGAAAGGTCTACACCCTTTAAATGCAGAACCAATCCTAGAGCAACTCTATAGCCCTTTATAGATGAAACGAGTAGTTTCTCCCTATGGAGAAAAATGAGGAAGTCCACAAATTGTTCAATATAAGTTCTGACTAGAGAGAAACCCCGTTGACAACACCAACCACAGTAGACGGCCCATTTCCCTTAGTACATGGCTGTAGATGATCTTTTGAGATAATCTGACATCTCTGTTGCTGCGTTGCGAGGAAATCCTTTTGCTCGCAAGAGATACTAGATAGTCTCCAGCCTGTGAAAAATCGGACCCAACAGATCAGTGAAACAATCTCTCGATGTTCAGTTGGCTAGAAGGTTGTGCCATCCCTGGGGGAAATTTCCCTTCGGAGACAGCAATTGGTTAGTTAACTTAAAGAGATCATAGAACCATTGTGTGTGTGGCCACAAGGGAACCACTAGGGTCGTCCTGAGGTTCCTTTTGCCTGGAATGTATCTGGCTGAAAGATCCAATGAGTAAGAGACTGCCCACTGGTGCAATTTGTACTATCACTTCATGAAGCTGACATAACTCGGCCTCCCCTTTTGTAGACATGAGCTACCACCATAGTGTTGTCAGGCATGAGAACCACAGAGCGCCCTATCACCCTTTCTTATAATTCCTGAAGTGCTAGGAAGGCTGCTTTCAGTTCCAGGATGTTGATGTGAAGCAGTTTGTTTTGGTGATCCCACTCTCCTAAAGTTAGATCTTCCAAGTGTGCTCCCCAACCATTGTGTAAGACTCCTAAGAACAGAAGAATCTCTGGAGGGGGAGAGTGACGAGACACTACTATGGTCAGGTTCTTGTCATCCAGCCACCATTCTAATTCTTGTGCTACTTCTTTCGAGAGAGGAACTCGAAACAGGAAGACTTCTTCGAATAAGACCAAAGCTCTGATTTTAGTCTCCACTGGAGAGACTGGAGGTGGAGATGCCCATGAGGAACCAGCTTCTATAGAGGCAACAAGTAACCTAGAATGACCTGGCACTGAGGTGCTGGTTGTTTCTGACTGGATGGCACTCCTGAACTTATTGATGCGTTGGTCTGATGGAAGTGCCTCACTGCTGTCATGTTTATAAACATGCCCAGGTAAAGCATCCTTTAGCTGGGAGTGGTGATAGATGGTGATGTCTTGCATTAGAAGACGAAAGATTGCAGGATGGAAGAAATGATATCCTGAGTCATAGATTTGTTTATTCCAAGCAACAAAAGGTAAATATGTATAGAGGCTCTGGAGGGGTTGCAGCTCGCGCCAAGAGAAGCAAGAAGAATAGCCATGCGCATGTGCGGGGTTCATGATACAGGGCGACACATGCGGATGCGTTCACAATAGGTGATTTTATTAAATACATGGAAATGAGTCGTACAGCAATTGCATAGTAAAATATCCATTATTCCACACCTCCCCTTCCCCTTTTGCGTATAAAGAGGTATTTTGAACGTACTAAACAAATTACATGTAGATATGTACATTGTGTAGGCCTGTTCAATCTTGGGGACCTGCGAGGGGCTTTGGAGGGAATTGATGACTTTTCCATGTCTGGGCTAGGGACCACCGGGATATCAGAGTTGGGAACTTGACTGGGGCTGGGCAGTGGATATAGGAAGCGACGGTTCCGACGTAACACTCGACCACTTGGGAGACGGATCTCATAATTGCGTGATTGTGCACCACCCATGACCATCCCAACTGTGTCCCATCGGTGAGATGTCGGGTCCTGGAGGCGGACATGTTGGCCCACATTAAGCCTGGGCAGGGGGCGGGCGTGGGCGTCATAGTTGCGCTGCACCTGAGCAGCTCTGGCAGCGGGTCAGCAGTCAGTCATGGGCCTTTTCCTGCCAAACTTCTGTGAATGACTGAGGATGGGCAGGCACACATGTACGGAGAGGGTGACCATACAGTACCTGGGCAGGAGAGTGACTAGACTGGTTGGGTGTGTTTCTCAACTCAAGGAGACCACAATTGAAATCCTCGCAGTCAATGTTTCCTGTGGGGGCCGTTTTGAGGATCAAGTGCTTGACAGCCTTGATGGCGGCCTCAGCGTGTCCATTAGACTTTGGGTAATGTGGCGACGAGGTGATGTGGTGTACACCCCAACGTTCTGTGAAGTCTGCAAATTCTTTGCTGGTAAACTGAGGTCCTCCATTCGGTGCGCAGGCGTAAGGTAACACCCACCTCTCTGAAGTAGCGGCAGAAGTGCCGTATGGTCGGGGAATTAGTAGTACCACCCTTGCAAGGGACAACCACAGGCCAGCCGGAGAGGCAGTCGGCGACTACAAGAAAGGACTTCCCAGCTACCTGGAAGAAGTCCGCCGATACCGACTCAAAGGGCCTGGATGGATGGTCGTCGTTGCGGAGAGGCTCCCGTTGTTGGCTGGGACGCAGGACTTGGCATGGCTCGCAGGCAGCGACGGTGTTGGCGATGTCCGAGTCTATCCCAGGCCAGAAGACAGTTTGTCGAGCCCGATGTTTGGTAGCCTCGACACCACGGTGACTATCGTGGAGTCTGGCGAGTGTGTGGCGACGTAGAGCTGCAGGAACTAGTATTCTTGCCCCGTAGAGCACGAGGTTGCCATCAGTAGAGAGGGCTTCTCACAGCTTCCAGTACGGTGATAAGGATGCATGTAGGTCGTAGCAGTTCGAGGGAAACCCAGAACTGATGCAATCACGAAGGCGAACGTAGGTGGGGTCGGCCTGTGCTGCTATTGACATGTCCTGTAGGGTCTGGTCGGCGTCAATGGTTGGGGCATCCTCGTCCTGGGAAGCTGTTGTAGCGTTGATGACAGATCTGACATGTGCTGTTACCTCCGCACAGCCAGTCATATACTCAGAGGTGGGGTAGCTGACTGGTGCACGAGAAAGTGCATCTGGGATGCATAGAGACTTGCCAGCACGCCACACTGCAGTAAATTGATATTGCGACATGCGCTCCTTCATTCGCTGGAGCCGTGGGTTTTCAACCATGTCCAGCATGTAGCTGTTGATGATAGGCACCAATGGGCGATGGTCGAATTGCAGGGTGAAGGTTGGCAGTCCTTTGAGGTATAGGCAGCACTTTGTGAGGGCCCAAGATACTGCAAGCATCTCCAGTTCAATCGTTGCATATCTTGTTTCGGCGTCTGCGAGAAACCAGGATCCACACTGGACTACTCTGAGATATGTCCAGATCCATGGTCCTGGAGGAGAGCGTAGCCTATCCCGTAGAGGCGAGATGCATCGGTCTGGAGAATGGTTGGCAGGGTTGGGTCAAAAGACTCAAGAACAGGCGGGCTTGAAAGTGCTTGTTTCACACGTTTGAAGGCCTGGTCATGGTCAAGTGTCCAAAGAAAAGAGCGCTTAGGGCTCATGAGTGGTCGAAGGGGCTGTGCAGTCAGGGCAATATCTGGGGTAAACTCTGCCAACTGGTTTACTAATCCCATGAAGGAACGTAAGTCTGTCAGGTTGGATGGTGTAGGGAAGTCTTGCAGAGTAGCAACTCGTCCTGGGTCAGCAGCAATTCCTTCGGAAAGGGTGAAGCCACAGAAATTCACTCTGGTCTCTGCCACTGTGAACTTTTCTTTGTTGAGAGTGATGCCATTTTTGCGGCAGCGGGTGAGCAGTACGTGGATCCTGTGGTAGTGTGTCAGTAGGTCATCGTCGAAGATGAGAATGTCATCATCAACCATGGACACACTTTTTTCTTCATGCCTTGGAGAGCTAGGTCGCCTGCCGGCGTCAACATCACCAGTGGCAGCGAAGCCCATAGGTCCCCGGCAATGCTGGAAGCGTCCACAAGTGGCGTAATGCCCAAGTGGTGATGGTTGCAGTCCTCTTTCTGCTAGCTCCATCTGCCAGTAGCCGTGTAGAGAGTCCGCGTTGGGGAAGAACTTGGCGGTGGAGTCGACAGTACGGACAGCAGCTAAGGGCGTGGGCGAAGGGTGGGCTGGACAGGAGACTTGTGCGTTCAGCTTCGTGAGATCCACTGAGATTCGAACTCCCATGGCCTTAGGAACGACGACTAGAGGGTGGCAATATTCCGATGGCTCATCTCCACAAGGCTTAATGATTCCCTGTTGTACCATGGAGTCTAGTTCATTCTTGACAGGTTCGCGGAAAGCGTAGGGTATCTGCCTTGGGGTGTGGATGGCGAAAGGGACCGCGTCTTCCTTAAGGTGGATTTTCATGGGAGAGCCAGCCATCGGCCTCAGTGGAGCTGCTTTAAGGTCTTCCTTTGACACGAGTACGTCCTGAAAGGTTTGTAAGAAATACTCTCGGGCCTCAGCAGGAGTCGTGTCAGCATGCAGGGGTAGCTCCTTGCATCGATTAACGTGGGTGACCTGTAGGATGGGCCGCAGTAAGCTTGGCAGGATAATGGTCAACTCCTTGCAAAGTGCATAGGACAGGAGTGGCATCTGAACGCGTTCATGGACTTGGATCGTGGCGAGGCAGGACCGTTTGGCCAAGGACAAGGTGGTCTTAAGGGTTCCTAAAGCAGGTGTCATCTTTGACCCATCTGCCGTGAGTGTCACTGATGTTGCAGGAGGCTGTAGCTCAGTCCTGGGAATGCAAAGGAGTTCCAAGTGCTGGGGGCCCATCACTGATACATCAGCTCCTGGGTCAGGCAGCATCATTATCTTCGATGTCTCACCCCTGTAGGTGAGGGCGATGGATATAGGTGATGGTGAGGAGTCAGTTGATGAAGAAGGGGTCTCGACCTTGCGACAGTTAGAGGGCTTGCTAGAAGGGGGCATGGCATTGGGCTGGCCACCCTGCTTGGCGTTCATCTGCTGACGGCAGTACTTGTCATAGTGGCCCACTCAGCCGCAGTGTCTGCATGTGGCCTTGTTGGCGGGGCACTTTGGGGTCCTGCTCCAGTGTCCTTTGCAGCCACAGTTTACACATACACTGTCGCTGGCTGGGCACTTTCCTGTCGAGCTGTGCTTTCTTGTGCAGGAAGGACATAAAGTGTCCTTGTTAGGGGTTGGTAGCGAGGCAGAACCCGTTGCCATGTCCTTTGATTTTTTTTATACATGGAGACGGCACACAATTTAGGAGGAGGGGCACGTATGGCGGTAGTGGCTGTCCGTGTGGCATTATAAGAGTGACATTCGTTAACTATGGTGGCCAATGAAGCTGCAGCGTCTAGGGCAATGAGTTTCTGAGTGAGCTCCTCGTCCATGACTCCCATGATAATGATCATCTTCAGCTGAGTCTCCTCACACACAGCAGAATGGCCAGGACAGACGTCGATTTCTTCTGCTACATGCTTCAGTCGGACGTAGAAGTTGCTGAAGCTTTCCCCTTCCCTCTGCTTGCAGGACAGCAGGTCCCTGCGTCGTAGAGCTTCATTCCGCAGGTTCTTGATGTGTTCCTGGAGAATATTCAAGACCTCGTCAACACTCCGATCCGTGTCTGGTGGTACGTTGAGTGTGTGCTCGAGTATTCTTTGGGTCTCCAGGCTGAGGCACATATGAAGCTGTATCATTTGTTTCCTGGTAGGTAATGTCCCTAGGTCCACCATCACTCTGTAGTCATCCCAACGTCTACGCCATTCCCTGAACACTTGGTATGTGGCATCAGGACGTAAGGGCAGCGGGGTCTGGGCGATGGCTTTCTGTGGGGGTGGTGGCTGGGTGGACGATGGCACTGAAGATTGTGTGGGAAGTTGTTGTGAGTCCGCTGGTGTTGCTTGCTGCTGGGCTGAATTGATGCTAAGTAGCTGCAACAATACGGGGAAACGTTGAGCTTCCTCCTCTCTTCTTAAGTTGTCCTCTTGGCGGCGTAGATCCTCCTCACAACGACGTTGTTCTTCCTCTCTCTGACGTGCAGCCAACTCGGCCTGTCGAGATTCCTCCAGGTACTTGATGAGCCTTAACTCCGTATTTGGAGCTGTGGGAGGCGGTATACCCAGGTGTGGGGAGAGCAAAGGTGGGGTTTCCAGCGTTGCAAAACCTGGAAAGGTTCGACGGTCTATTGGTGAGACTGGGTGTGGAGGCAACTGGCATTCCTCAGGGTCCTGGTCATGTTGCATATCCCCAAGCTCATCGTGATGTGAAGCAGAAGCCATTATGAGCAGTTTTCTGCAATGTCAACTGCAGTTTAAATGAAGAGAAGAACGATGAGGAAGAGAAGAACGATGAGGAAGACTTTCTACAGTTTACATTAAAAAGTTACTGTAGATAATTCTTCAACTGTGCGGCGAATCCTGGCAGGCGGTGGATAGTGGGCTGGGTGGGCTCCTGGGTGGGTGGGGGTGGGCGGCGGTGGGGAGTGGGGAGTGACCCACTTGACCGTTGAATACGTCGGCAGTGTATGGCAAATGATGAGTGTGGGTGGATGTGCCTTGGGCTCTGTAGCTGGGTATGAAAATAAGGGCACCTGTTGAGCTGGGGCAAGGCACAAGAGAAATAAAACCCACTAAAATCAAAGCACTGACATTACACTGCACTGGCACAGCACAAACACTGCATGAACGTATCATAAGCACGCCACTAGCACTGTAAAATCCAAAGGCGATCGAGGGGTAATGGCAGCTGGATTTGAATGCTGATGCCGGTGTTCCTTGAAAATGCTGAATGGTTTCGTCACTGCGCCATGGTGATAGGTGGTGGTGTCTTGCATTAGAAGACAAAAGATTGCAGGATGGGAGAAATGATATCCCGAGTCGTAGATTTTGTTTATTCCAAGCAGCAAAAGGTAAATATGTACAGAGGCTCTACAGGGGTTGCAGCTCGTGCCAAGAGAAGCAAGAAGAATACCCATGCGCATGTGCGGGGTTCATGATACAGGGCAACACATGCGGATGCGTTCACAAAAGGTGATTTTATTGAATACATGGAAATGAATCGTACAGCAATTGCATAGTAAAATATCCATTATTCCACAGGGAGTAAGATTGATTTCTCTAAATTTATCACAGTCTAAGCCACGAAAAAATTGTGAAGATGGTCTGTCTTGTATATTAGCTTTACCCGAGAACTTGCCAGGGCTAGCCAGTCGTTGAGGTATGTAAGTATGTAAAGATGCATATCCCGTGAGGATATGCCCAAGTTGAAATTAGTGTGAACAATGCCAAAGCAGCACCTTGAATTGGTAAACTATCTCTCCCAGACTGCAGCTAATAAATTTCCGATCATCCTGGAACTATACATCCTTCAGGTCTACCATGAGCACAAAGTCATTCTTCCTGATGGCTGCTAGAACTCTGCAAGGAATTTCCATTTTGAACAGAGGCATCTTGATGAAAAGGTTGAGAATAAACAGGTCTCCAATCGCCCGTTGCTTTGGGAACCAGAAAGACACAGCTGTAAAAGCCTGAAAACATCCTTTACTTCCTCCACAGCTCCTTTTCCACCATTTCCTTCACTTCCTCTTGGAAAGCTAGATGCTTCCTGACCTTTGAGCGTATGTTGACCGGTGAAGGGTAAGCTCTGCGAAGGGAAGAGGAAAATCAAAGGGAAATAGATATCCCACCGTAGAACATCTACTACCCAAGTCTCTGCTCTCTACTGCTGCCAAGCTGACCAATGGCTTACCAAGCACTCCCCACTGATGGCAGTGAGTGGGGAGGGGTGTCCCCTCTAGTGTTTCCCTCCTCTAGCCCTGCCTCTGCCTCCTCTCCTGGGTCTGGAAGAGAGGGACTGAAAGGGATGCTACTGAGGGAGTCTTCTTCATTGGAGATGGCAAAGGTTGAGGACCTCTGCAAGGTCCCATCGTGCCTCGAGGTCTTTTAGAAGTGTAAGAAGTAGTTTGAAGCCTGGGCTTGGAAGTACCAGCGCGAGAAGGACCAGATGATTTTAAGACAGCTTGACGTACAAGGTGGTAATTGTTGTCCCCTCTACATCTGTCAACTGCAGAGTCAAGCTGGTCCTTAGGGAAGAGAGACAAGGAGCTTAATATATCTCCATGCCTCAAAGTTAAGACTGAATCTGTACTGACAAACCACAAAACTTTGGAGAGGGTGGCATCTGATCTTTTTAGCACCCAGTTGGCCCACATGTTAGCTCTTAAGTGAGACAAGTAAGAAATAGTCTTTCTGCCAAACTGTAAAAACCTAATGAAGGCAGCACACTCTGCAGTGTTGCCCATATGAGTGAAGAGATATCTGCCACTGCTGTTGACTGTAAATCAAGCCATAAAGCAGCTTGGAATGCTGACAAAGCAGCCGTCTCCAAAGTAGCCGCCTCTTGATGGGTGAAGGATAAACCTTCTGCCTTAATCTGAGATGGTCTAATGATGAGCCTGACCTTAGACAGACAAGGTCTGGAGCTACCTGCTTTGTCTGCAACACAACCTTGGAGGTTGCATAAAAATATCGATTTCGAGGAAGTGGTGGAGGGAACAACTTTAAAGATCTACCGGAACGAAGGGAATTTCCCATTCAGACACATGGGAATTCACTTGACTAAGAATGAAGTCAGCATGCTTAGAACATGGTAACCCCAAAAACGGAGCCACCAATTTTGTCTAATATGTACAATTTCCTCTTACCAAAATTCCAACATTACTCAAGCAACCAAATACTACACTCAGGATAAGGATTACTCGCACTAAAATTGTTAGCTCTACGCCTACCACAAGCTAGAAAGCAGAAATGCCATCTTGCTATGAAGGCTATTAGAGAGAAACTGGAATGCCTCTGCATAGTTAGGGTGAATTGGGCCAGGCTGCTCCCTCCTCCTACACCCCTATTGGCTGTTTCCTGTTGCCACCAAAATCTTGCATACTATTTTTTAACTGGACTTCAGCAGACATTAGAGAATTTTCCCCTTACATTAAGACCAAAGGTTTGTTCTGTGTAGAACAAATATATTTCTACTAAACATGTTTTTGAAAAAGATTTCCACACGAAATACTTGTGTGTTCCACTCATACAGGAAATACTCCAACTAATAACAATTTAATAAAAAAAAAAAATTATTACGTATTAAGAGTACAAACCTACGTTAATCTTAAAATGCTCAGCTTTGTTGAACTTCCGTTCAACACCCTGATTTGTTTAGGTTCATCTCCAAGAATAACTGGGAAGAAATGTACCTTTGTTATCCTGGTACTCTAAGGGAAACATCTGCAATGACACATTCAAACAGTAAATGCATTACAGTCAAAGAAAGTATGTACGTACTACTAGTGCAATAGGTTGCAGAACATCATTTATCTAAATCCCATGCATTGCATGTGTATGCTCTATCCTTTGTGGAGAAACAACTATTTCCTATCTCAAAATTGCACAGGCCTACTTGTATGTAGTTTCTACAAGACATATACCTTTGTGTTCTGGTTACCACAAAACAGATTCCCCCATAAAAGGGAGTGATCTAAGGTGTTCAAGTCTCTACTAAAAATTACTTTGAAGTCTACTTGTATCTACAAGTCTCCAGACACTTTTTGCAGAGAGCTAGAACCAAGAAGGATGAATAAAGCACAGGCTTCTCACTTACTGAATTATCTAAAGAAAGCTAATATTTTTTTGTTTTGTTGTCAAGAGCAGTTCTTTACCAGTCAGTCTCCAAGAAAACTCCCTCACATTTTGTGACATGAAATCACAAAATTTAAAACTTTCCTAATACAATCTGTTCTTATTGACATACATATAATACATTTAAGAAAGCCTGCCTTTTTTTATTCCGTAATTATGTACAGTCCTTTGTAATAGAGTGCACACACAACTAATATGGACCTCTAAAATTAGAGTGGTGTGTGAACTGTATTGCAAAGAACTATACATAAAGCATATTAAAAAAAATTGTACCAATGAAACACTATTAATATGGTTACTGTATATTATGTATCAGTGTAAAGTAAAAAGGTTATTCAAAAAATTCAATTTTCATCATTCAAATCTACTTCCAGGTAACTGAAGAGACAGCAGCAATTTTGCAAAGTGCAGGTCTACCATGTGAATGTAGAGGACCAAGGCATATTAAAGGAAAAGGAACTCTCGTTACTTATGTTTCAAAACTTAACAGCAAATCTAATGAAGGTGCATTTTCCTCATCCACCTCCCTTATAATGGGAGGTTACCGGAAACCCTCCCTTGGGAACAGCTTTGAAGAAACAAGTTACGGTAAAATTTCAATTGTTCCTCGTGAAAGAGTTACAAACTATTATGGAAATGCAATAGAAAGTCCCCCTAAAACATCACCACATGCTGATGATGTTCAGAAGGATAAAAACTGCAATTCTCCTCGGAAAGTTAGTGTCACTATGAAAGACATAGTACCTCCTGCTACTAAAACTTTGTTAACAGATGTCAGTAATTTACATAGTGCCGTTTCAGGTAAAGTTGATGGAGAATCAGACCAGGGGATTAGGGTAAATAATCAGTCAGTAGACAATAAGTCTACAGCTGACTGCAGAAGACAAAGTTTGCCTAATGATTCATGTCCTGTTGGTGATGGCCAGAATAAACCAGCAGCTCAAATTGCAACATTAGCGTCTCCCAAGAAATCTCGGCTGGCAAGAAACGCAACAATTGATTCCTGTGGCACAGAGTCAACAATTACGCCTTCACTGAAACATCACCCAGTTAACTCTAATTCTGGTAAATCATTGCGTCATTCAGGAAGTGTTGAGTCAAATGGTATTGCAAACAAAACCAAAAAACCTTTCAATCAATCATATTCTACCAGTTCTTCCAAAACCTTTGACAAATTAATCATGATAATGGGGACCATCCTCATACTAAAGACATTGGTTGGTGGACCCCATTGTAATGAAACCAACGAATCAAAGTCCGACAATGTCATTATCAAATCCTATGTTCTTTTAGATACTAGAGAATTCAATGATCTGGCTGTAACTTTAATTGAAGAGTCGTCCACAAGCTCTGAAATGCACAAATAGTAACGTGTCGATTGAAAATGAGAAACGTGCAACAGTTATAAATATAACTCTGGTAGACAGTGCAGTGGGTGTGAATTCAGTGTCAAATGGAAAAATAAAAAATCAGATTTGCAGTTCATCTCAAAAAACAGAACAGAATGAGCAAAGAACTGCAGTTTAAAATTGAGGGTAAGGATAAAAACTCTGTATTTTCAGCTAATGGGAGATCACCATTAGCTAGGCTGTCAAGAGTTAGATCTGTTGATACTTATTCTACATCTGAACATCCCAAGAAGAAAGATGATCATAGGAGAATATCAATGATAAATTATGTAAATGGAGCTGAAAGTACTGTCACTTTAACAGATGATATAACTGGATCTCTTACTCAGGCAAAGACTGATAAAAATCAAGACCCAGCTTTTACGAACTCTATTGTGGGAATGAAATCAAATGCATTCACCAACCAGTGGTCTTATTGGTAAAAAGAACCAAGTCTTTGTTTGATTAGTGTAAAGTTATTTTTTTGTGGGGTTTAGGTGAATATTTTGTGTATGTGCACATTTTACTAATACTACTTACAGTGTGTCCAATAGCTACAAAGAGAGCAGGGTCATGCTCAGACAAGCTTCACTGCCAGCAGAGTTGTGGCCATATCTGCTTTGAAGTGAATGGGACTGGCAACAAAAACTATGCTTCCCATTCTTGTGTATGAATTTTCCATAAATGTATGTGTGCACCTTACTTATATCATAACAGCGTTCTGACTGTTCTTTTGTTTGTCATAATTATTCCACATGTGAAATCCCATAATGAGGTTGTTTTAGTGAATGACATATAAACATATCAAGGTCTCTTGTTATCTTGAAATTTTTTTTGTAAAATTAAGACAAGCTGTTTTATGCAATGCACTACTCTTGTTGCTGAAAATCATTAGCTTTAATGATAACCAAAACCTAATGTGAGCTTGTGAGCACAAGATGTCTGCAAAATACAAAATGTGAGAGTGGTCCAGTTTCTGTGTGCCCATTCAGTAATTGTTTGTGCACATTACGAAAAAAAAATTAAGTTTAGAAATGTATTTTTTAAAGAACTATATTTTGACATATAAAGTAATTTATACTCATCAATTCATTAAAGTGACAGTTTGCAAACATTTCATCTTCAGTATTGAGTAGCTTTTATCAAGTTTAGAAATTATGATTAGACCAAACAAATGTACTACTGTATCTTTAGGGCTTTTTAATGGTTTGGTGAAAATAATTTTCTTCTATTGATTTTAGTTTTATATTTTCATAACTATACATAGCATTTACAAACCTGTTTTTATTTTGTTAATCACAGGCTTAATCTTGCCTATACTTGTGTATGTGTGTGGTATACATATAGTACATATGTATGTATATATACTTTTTATATATACACATATACATAATGTATCAAAGTATGAATGCGAGGGTATGAGTATTGTGTATTGAACTGTTATATGGACTGGTGTTTTGTTATTGTGATAAATGAATGCAGTACTGTATATCATTATTGCAGGGTATAGGAATAAATAGTGACTCCTTTTCAAGCACTCTACAAGAGTACATATACAGTAGTAATATAATTTTTATATATACATGATTTTTTAATGTACAATGCTATTTTTAAAAATTAAGGTTTTTTAGTAGTATTTCTACTTGGTAATAATACTTGACTATAAGCACCCATCACTATTTCCAGATTTAACAGTTCAGAAATTTAATTTTTCTTTATTATGTACAGTATAAAAATTGAAAGTGTCAGGGTGCAATACCTTCTTTCAAAATTAGTTCTCCTGAATGTGTAACTACTTAATTTGCTAATAAGAAATTAGTAGCAACTTTCCAATTACTGTACATTACAGGGTATATCATACGTACTTTAATTCCTGGTCATTTATTCCACATTATAGTTTTAGTCTTTTAACAGTACAGGAATAATGTATAATTCTCTTAAAGAATAGGTATTTTTCTTTGCAGTTTAAGTATTGCCCATGGTGTACAGTGTCAACATTTAGTCCCCCCTTAAAAAAATGCTTGTAGTATCACAATTGATTTTGTGATAAAAAAAAAAAAGTTCAACTGGGTTGACGTTATGATAGGAACTGTATTCCTAAACAATGTTACTATTTCATGACCACTTGTTGTAATTTAAACTTCTCTGTTAAATGTAAAATTGTTTTATACTTATGTTGATATCACAATGTGCCAAAGCAATTCATTTGGGAATTCAGTACATTCTAGTGTATAGCTATATATATAAAAATATATATAAATTATGCAGTAAATAGATAGCATCCATTATCTTTTTATTTTTGCAGGACTTTCATTGCAATATTGTGAGAGGTTTATTGCACTCATTTGCATAAATTTCTATATTATTAAATGTTTCCCTGTATTTTCTTTATTATGCTAGTTTTACTTTGTTCCTTAATAATGAACTCTCTTTAAATGCGGGATGCATTTACACACTAAGCACCATGTACATGTTGGCACTCTTAAGTATGATAGAATGATGCTAATTACATACTACTTGTTTCTACAAGAACGCAAAAAAAAAGTCTTATATAAATATATAATGCCTTTAGCAATAGTTTTAGTCCAGTCACTAAAGCAGCACCACTTTTCTGAAGTGAAGAGTGTTTCTTTGTCCAAGTGGTCTAGCTTGTGGTTATGCTAGCTGTTTCCATGTCTAGAATGAGAATTTTTCAATAAATAGAAGGATCAGATAAGATGCTTCTATAGTCCAAGCATTGTGCTGAAACCTCCCTGATCCTTCTAAGTATGCATTATGTCCTCCAAATGGGTCCATGCCAACACTTGTAGGACTGTTGGTTATGCAAAGCACAAAGCCTTGAACTGATAAACCAACCCATTGCAGAGAAAGAGAAGTTATTTCTGAAAGTGACCAATGGTCCCATAGAATTACACATTGTCCAATGAAATTATGAAGTCGCCCTCTGTGATGGAATCAAAGTGTGTGCCATTTCCATCTGGAACAGAGTTGAAAGGACAGACTTGTTCAATGGAGAAAAACTGATGACCAGTCTCCAACAATCTACTTCCATCAAGAGACCACTCTCAAAACGGGATAGTATTTGTTGTCTGCGACTTATAGCATTTCTTGTCCAGTCTCCAGCATTCTTCACCAAGAGGAGACTACTCTACAAAATAGGATAGTATGTGTTGCCTGTGACTTCTAGCACATTCTTATCCAATGTTTCACAGATTGGCACTCTGAGGTGATAGGCAAGTCAGAGCCTTTCATCCAAACACCAACAACCTCCTAAACTTTGCTTTCTCACCCTCCGATGAGACACTGGTAACACGTTCAACCAGGGATCAAGCCATGATGCTGCCTAGGAGGTCATGACAGCTGACTCAGGTCCTGGCCATTGCCAAGAAAGCTGTACCTTCCCTTGGAGTATTCAACAGAGGTGGTTTGACAGTCCACAGACTGACAAGCCCATCTCGGCACATAAAATTTCTTGAGCGTCTTGCTTGATCAGCTAAAATGTAAGGAACAATCTGAACCACATCTACAGAGGAGTAGTCTGTTCTCAGCACATAAGATTTCTTCTGTGTCAATGACAGGGGAAGGAGTTTGCTTGATCAGCTAAAATGCAAGGAACAGTCTGAACCAGAAATAAAACTATTCACCTGGTCCAAAACACCACAAGCTAGCTGTGACCTTGGCAATCTGAACAACAGTCTTGCTTTATAAGAGCACCCAGGGTGAGCTCAAGCAACGAGGCTGGTTTCAGATGGGTCACCTGAGTTGCCTCCTCACATCAATGCACTTATGAATGCGCTGTATGATCTCAAGTGTGATTCCAACTCTGGTTACCAGGGTTCTGACAGAGCAGAACCCTCTGGTCCTATCAGATCCCCAAATGCAAAAGACGGACCCATAACAAATGGGTACGACACATCAGCCTGCCCCTGGGACTGCTTGCGAGAATGTGGGAATTGACAAGCTCTGAATCAAGGCTGTCAACAGTTGTCCATGAATGGAATGGAGTTCTGAACCATAGCCATTCCTCCTGAGAGACTACCTATGTTCAGCAGAAGTCAAACTAATCAAGGCCAAGGGAGAGCCAACATAAGCACTATCGTACATACATACCTAAGGTGAACAAGTAACTAACTGAGGTACTGCACAGGCAAGTACACAAAGATCATCACAATACCTGTAGGAATCATGTAACCGTGACCTGTTAAGCACAAACCCAGAGAGGGTAGCACTGATTAAACCCCACATACTTTGGTAAAAGAAAAGTACAGAGTCAGAGTCTGAGGCAGTCCGTCCAGGAAAGCCATAAGACTAAAACAGGAGCACATGTTCACCCTACCGGGATCTTATGTAATTGTTACTATATACTATACTATATGCATACACTATACACAATAAACTACAAAACCTGTCATAAAATATACGAACAAGAGATAGTGAGGCATATGTCCATGCAATTTTATCAAACTGTAATAAGGAGCAGCATTTCTTTTCTTTATTCTATGCAAACTTGAAACACTAGATACGTAGTTCACTGGAACTTA
>NC_061088.1:1715440-1758563 GCF_015104395.2 Macrobrachium nipponense | reverse complement strand
TTCAGAGTTGAAGAGATGCCCATGGTATACACAGTTATTTCATGTGGCAAATTGCCATCATCCACACAAGCCACTGGAAAGAAAAAAAAATTATTCTCTGTGTTGGCGATCCGTACCTACACCCTGCACGGCCGCCCTCGATGCTGAAATAACAGCAGAGGAGCCACTGCAACAACCATCTGACAACAAGTTCAAAAAGAATCAAGAATAACTGCAGCATAGAAGGGCACCTAACGGCTCCCCAGAATGAGGCTTACCTGCAGCAGGATCTCATCCCTCAACTCTTTTAGTAACTATCGGAAACTTTTGCATTTTTTTAACAGTTTTGTACAGTCATTCAAGGTGCCACATCTAAAAAAAAAATGTAAATGTATAATTCTAAAACCTCAATGAATGAAACTTGCTGCAAGCAAACTTGTTTCAAAAAAAAAATTCAAATATTTAAATCTTAAAACTGATGACTTTCTTCAGCAAAGATTATTATTAAAAAGATGCGAGTGGAGCTGAAAAAAATTCCTGAACCCTGTGTAATATTTTTCCCTTTAATAAAATGCAATGAATTACCAAAATGATAGTTCAAGAATCTTTCTCGTCTCCTTCCTGCTGAGCAATTAGTTAACCCTAGAGGAACATCCCAATGGTGAGAAATAATAAAACAAGTTCTGTGCAATTACATACCTGAAAAGAACTGATGATTCTCGTTTCACTGCCCTGAAAATCTTCCCCATAATCCCCCTACGTTTGGCACACTTCAGAATTTGAACCCCCTGTACAGAAACAAAGAATCTGAGACTCAAGGATTCTTTCTCAAGGGCTTTAATACCAAAATCTTTCAGCACGAGTTATTTTTAACTGAAGGGTAAAATTCATGACAGCTTAATACACATAACAACGTTATTTCTGAGAAAATTAATTACCATTATTAAATAAAGGATACTCTCCAACACAAATAAGGTTTGCTTCCACTTAAGAAAAATTTCCCTGAGTTATATTCAAGTCCAACAAAACAGTGATAGCCTAATACCAGATCAAGTGTGACATTCAAAAGATGAACTATGAACATAATCATTTAAATCATATCCACTATAATATCTAGCATCTAAATAAATTCAGATATACAAACTAACCATTCATTGTCAAGATTGGAAGTAGAATTGGTGAAGGTGAATGAATTGGTGGGGTGTGTGGTGGAGCCGGTGGAGTCCTGAGGTGGCATAGGAATTGCCATGGCCCGGGACTAGACCTGGACCTCGACCCGATGACGAGTGTCTCGAGCTTCTCGATGACGAGCTTGCAGACCGCGATGTCGTTCATCATCTGGGCAGCAATTTCAGGAGAAGCTGTGGACCCTGCAGATGCACAAACACAGGTGTGCACTTCAGTTATTCCACTGCAATATCAACAGTAAATTTTTTAAAAGTCTAACTTGAAAATATTCATTTCTATGACTATGAACATCTTGATAAGTTTAGACAACCACTGAAAACATTTCTAGACATCAGTAGGAAGAAAGTAAAGTGAAAAGATAGAGTAAAAACACACTGAATTTAGACAAAATGGGAATGCGTACTTAGGACACAACACTCCAGCCTTAGTAAAGACATTAACTTCAATGTGGGCCTCAACATCCCTGTCAAACTCCTGTTATTTACAGCACTTGAAATATTTGTTAATAATTATAGACAACAAAAAATTTCTATTTTACTCCACAAGATCTACAAATCTGCCCATACCAATTACTTGTAATCCAAAAAATTACTTCATGTAACTGGAATCACATTAATATATGGCCAAATAAGACCACTTTTAAGCCTCACCATAGACAGGCTGGGAAGATTCATCTTCACTACCCTTTTTCAAACGAGACAAAAACATAGCAGCTTTCTTTCTCCGCTCCTGCTGCTTTCTTTCTGGTTGTGCCGATACTGAATTCCCGTTGCTGTTCTGACCAGAGTTGTTCCGCGATTTCTTCAGTTCTCCATTACTGAATTTATCATTGTGACTGGTGTCATCGTCTTTGTCACCGCCCATTTCTTGCGCTGAAGAACAATTTCAAGTTATGATTCATATAACAGTACATGGAACACACATCTTCTCAAAAATTCAGCCATGAGGTTACATGAAAATTCACTGGTACAATGATAAAGAATCCATGTTTACCAGGAAACCCATACTGAAAATTAATTGATAAATGTTAAAGCAAAAAATATTTTCTTTAGGACAGCTACATAGTAAACTGTAATTTCTAATTAATATACAAAATAAAAAAACTGCAATATTTTTCATCCGTTTCATAAATTCAATCGAATTGTACAAAACATCTTTAACAACTGACCAGTCTACAAGGGAGGTTTGTGTGCTAGTTCCTCAAAATAGAAATTTAAGACACACAACCTAATTTCACAAAACTCACATCTTACGAGACAAAAGAGGGCTTAATAATCATGAGGCAAATAGCCAGAATTCAAAATAAAACATCAGTATGAACAAATCTTATAATTCTAAAAACTAACTATTATTATCAATAAAATCAACAATGCCAACCAAAGGAATGCAAGTGAACTTGATAAATTTCTTCAAAGTCTTATCCGCTTGTATCCCACTATATTGGGATTACGTATATTAAAATAAATTTCTCCATGACTTCTAAGATTTTTAACATGACTCCCTTAGTTCTAATCCCAGTCTTCTAACCAACGTAAATAACTATTAATCCCAATCTCCTAACCAATGTATACAAACTTTCATGTGTAGAGGAAACAAGACAACAAGGTCTCATACCATATTTGAAGATATCATAAACATCTTCAGTATCATCTGATGCTTCACTGGATTCTTCAGCTTTTTCCATCATTTTCTCCTTTTCTAATTTTTCTCTCTTTTCCCGTTCTTCCTTTTCTTTCAGTTTTCGTTTCCTTCGTCTTTCTTCACGTTCAATTCTCCTTTTCTCTCTCTCCTCCTCATCCATATCTTCATCATCGGTGGAGGATGATTCTACAGGAAATGTAGAATGCCGATCGAGATTGACTTCCTGTTCTCTAGACTTAATGGAGAAACTAATAGTAGACGGTACTTTCCCGCTGTTACGCTTGTCCTTCTTGATACCACTTCCTCCTGTAGCTGACCCAGTTGTTGCTGTTGACGTCGAGGTGTCTCCTCCAGCTGATGCTATACTTACACCATTCCCGACACTGCTACCTGCTGAAGAGCTTTTTTCCTGAAAAGAATTTTTAGTATAAAAACACACTCACACTGACACACATACACTGAGATGATCATTTGTTCTCAAGATCACCAGTAACACTTTTTTTAATCGTTTATTAATGCCATGTAGTAAAATTATTCAGCTTCATAAAGAGAACAAAACCAAGATCACATCAGGAAGAATAAATTTACAGCAAGTGAGAAAAGATCATTATTCCCAAGTTCATAAGTGTAACATACCAAATTTTTAACTAATTTGTATTTTTCATAACTAACAAACCTGAGGTCTTAACATTAGGATTTACTAGCGCCAAGCTGGAAACCGGTAGAATTAAAATTACACTTGTGAGATCCAGGGACTAATGGCATCTATACCAGGTCACGGGGACGGGGCATGTATACCCAGAATGCCCACGGCTACCTGTGACCCATCAGTTATATTTCTAACCCAGTTTAGACTGCTAGAGGGGTGGTTCGAGGTGGCCTTTAACTGTTAAGACCTCAGGTTTGTTAGTTATGAAAAATACAAAATTAGTTGAAAATTTGGTATTTGTTCATACACAAACAAACCTTCGGTCTTACATTAGGATAGACTTACTATTGGAGGGAGGTAAGTCTCTACAACTGACTGGGAGTTTGCCACCTTATCCATTTCCGAATATATAGGGAAATTCTAAGAGAATGGACAATGAACCTAGGACCAAAGATATAAGCGGATCTATTGGTTTCCTCCCACTGGGTGTAGATACCATTCTACTGTTTACTCTTGTCCCTTGCGACTGGATCCATTCCTTCACCCCTCTTTTCCTTATTATCCAGAGGGGTGTGTTGCTACTGAAAAGTATATCATCAGCTAAGATAGCTTCACAGTATGGCTGACCATCTCACCTGCATCTAGTCCGTTCCAGCACATGACGGTACTCTCCTTCATATTGCCCGTAGTTAAAGGAGTAGGAAGAAAGTAGTAAAGAAAAAAGACCAGTCATCCCATTCATTCTACTTT
This sequence comes from Macrobrachium nipponense, assembly GCF_015104395.2. Classification (NCBI taxonomy): domain Eukaryota; kingdom Metazoa; phylum Arthropoda; class Malacostraca; order Decapoda; family Palaemonidae; genus Macrobrachium; species Macrobrachium nipponense. Next base: position 1,754,356 of record NC_061088.1, on the reverse strand, counting down.
CATACCTTCATCTTAGACTAGACGCAAACTGACCTGCCAGGGGCACTGGATGAACTATATCACTTGTTGGGCCGCCACCACTGGACCCAAGGAAAAGGTGTCCAAGGATCTATGGCAACATCTTTCAAATAAAATGAGGTGAAAGTTTTTTGTTTGCGCTTACACACCAGCTTTCAGATTTTATCCACAGACATGTTTCTTCTTAAATGCAGGGAAGCACTCACACCCCTGATGTCATGAGCTCTAGCTCCCACCTGGCTATCTGACCCTCTGTCCTTCTGCAGTATAAGCATCTCTGATCGTCTCCCTTAGCCAAAATGATATTGTATTCTTGGACACTTCCTTCTTGTTCCGTCCTGTACTTACGAACAACCTCTGGCACCCCGGCCTGAGGTGCCTTGTTCTCTTTAAGTACTCCCTTAGTGCCCTGACGGGGCACAGGAGCATCTCAGCTTTGTCGTTGTCTACAAAGTCTGCCAAGGAAGGTATGGTAAAGGAGTCGAATCTGCTGTCTACTATTGTTAGATTTTGGTCTTTGCCACGAATTCTGGGACAAACTCACACACCATGATCTCCAACCTCTCGAGTGCTTTATGAGATATGAGAGGCCATGTAGCTCACCCTTTTGGTTGAAGCCAGGGCCAATAAGAAGACTGTCTTCAGGGTCAGGCTCCTATCCGTGGACTGCCCTTAGTGGTTCGTAGGGGGGTTTTGTCAGACTACTCAGTACCTTGGTCAGATCCCAATCTGGGGCTTTTAGCTCCTTTGGTGGGCATGACTGTTCAAAGCTCCTCATCAGCATGGTGGCCAACTCCCATGAAGACGATATGTCCACTCCTTTCATTCGTAAAACTGAGGCTAGAGCAGCCCTGTACCCCTTCACTGCAGATACAGACATAATGTTTTTCTGTTCTGAGTATAGCAGAAAGTCTGCTAACTGCTGAATAGTGGTACCGAGTGGAGACACGTTTCCCTCTACGACACCAATCACAGTATGCTGACCACTTTCCTTGGTATACTGTTGCAGATGATTTTTTCTGATATTACCTGCCATCTGAGTTGCTGCTTTCTGCGAAAACCCTCGCTCTCGGAGGAGATACTTGACAGTCTCCACCCGTGAAGCGATAGGGACTTCACCGACTGGTGGTACCTCTCCACGTGAGGCTGACACAGAAGGTTGCTCCATGGAGGTAACTCTCTTGGCACATCTACTAGAGTTCCAGTAGGTCTGAAACCACTCTGCTTTCGGCCATAACGGGGCTACCAGGGTCATCTTGAGGTTCTGAGACCGCATTACCCTGTTCAGAACCTGACGGATTAGACAAAATGGAGGAAATGCGTACACGTCCAGATTGTCCCAGGGGTGTTGTAGCGCATCTTCTGCTACTGCCTCTGCGTCCGGGACTACTGAACAATACCCTTCCAACTTTTTGTTGTACCTGGTTGCGAATAGGTCTATGATCGGTCCTTCCCACAACATGAGCATCCTGTCCACTACCTGTGGTGTAGGGACCACTCCGTTCCCAGGATCTGATCCCTGCAGCTCAACTTGTCGGCCCTATGTTTCTTTTTCCAGGAATATACCTGGCCTTGATGTCTACCAGGTTCTCTATAGCCCACTGGTGAAGTTGAACTGTCATCACATGTAACTGCCGAGAAACTAGGCCTCCTTGCTTGTTTATATAAGCTACTACTGTGTGTTGTCTGACATCAATACCACTGAGTGTCCCTTTACTCTCTCCCATGAATTCTTGTAGAGTCAGGAAAGCTGCTTTTCAACTCCAGCACGTTTATATGGAGTTCTCTGTCCTTGCAACTCCATTTTGCTGACACCATCAACTCCTCCATATGGGCTCCCCAGCCTTCTAGTGACGCATCCGAGAACAGCAAGAGGTCTGGGGAGGATTGTTGAAGGGGACACCCACTGTCAGATTGTCGTCATCCACCCACCACAGCAAGTCTTTCCTCACTTCTGCCGACAAGGGAATTTGCTCGTACGGGTGATCTACTGTTGGTGACCAAAACTCCTTCATCCTCCATTGTAGGGACCGAAGGTGTAGCCTTCCTTGTGGTACTAGCTTCTCCAGGGAGGTTAGGATTCCCAGCACCACCTGCCACTGTCTTGCTGCTGTGTCTGCTTTCCCAGAAAGGGCATTCACCACTTGTTTGCATTTCTCTACTCTTTGTCTGTCGGGAATACTTTGGCTTGTGTTGTGTCTATCACCATTCCCAGATATTCCAAACGTTGACTTGGATCCAGCTGCGACTTCTGCTGATTCACCACATACCTATGGCTGTGACAAGCTGCAGGAGGGCCGCCCCTGTCCCGAGTAATTTCTCCCTGGACTTTGCTATCACCAGCCAATCGTCCAGATATCTTATTAGCCTGATCCCCTGAGCATGCGCCCACGCCGACACGAGGGTGAACACTCTTGTAAAACTTGAGGAGACGTTTTCAATCCGAAGCACAGGACCTTGATTCGAAAGCTTTCCCTCCAAGACTGAAGCGGAGAAATTTCCTTGAAGACTGATGGACTGGTATCTGAAAGTATGCGTCCTTTAGATCGACTGTCAGCATAAAGTCTCCGATTCTGACTGCTTGTAGAACCGTTTTCGGAGTTTCCATCTTGAAACTGGTTTTCCTTATAAACAGATTCAGCGTTGACAGGTCTATTACTGTCCTCCACTCCCCGTTGGCTTTGGGTACCAGGAAAATCCTGCTGTAGAAGCCTTTTGTCAGACTGCATACTTGTTGCACAGCTCCTTTTTCCATCATCTTCTTCACTTCGTCCTGCAGAATAGTGGCCTTCTGAGATTTGTGGGCATAAGTGACGTGGGGGGTAATGGTTGATCTGTCAGGGGCGGGGTTACCTCGAACGGAATCAAATACCCGATCCTGAGAACATCCACCACCACTGCTCTGCCCCTAGTTCCTGCCACACCTTCCAGTGATTTGCCAGGCAACCCCCCACTGGTGTGGCCGAGTGATGGGAGGACGCCCCATCCTATCTTCTTGAGCCTCTCCCTCTTCCCCTATTGCCCTTCCTCTGTTGTTTCTATTGTGAAAGGGCCGATGAGTTATCTTCTTTGGGGAAGAGGGTCTTGTGACTCTATTAGGGATGCTATGTCTCACTGTCTTCTTTCGAGACATCTGCTATTGTCTTCCCTCCAAAGGAGTAGTTTGACTGTTAGAACGTTTTCCTAACTGCCTCCTGTTGCACCAACCATATCGTTAGTGTCCTCCTTCTTCTATCTATCGCCTCTTCCATGTATGACCTCTGGCAACAGTAGTTGCGATTCCAAGATATCCCATTCCTCATTGCTAACAGGGAATCCAAATCCACATTGCGGCTTAGTCTAGCCAATGCTGCATCTCTCCTCATAAGCAGGATATTTGCCCAAACATTGGCACTTACGTTTGTCAGGTACGCAATCGCCTAGGAACCTGACTGTAGTAATCTAATGAACAATGGTTCATCCACTACTTTTTCCTTGTTGCTTCCGAGGATGCAATTTTCGCCACTGCTGTTGACCAAAGGTCTAACCAGGAAGCAGCCTGAAAGACAGAAGAAGCTGTTGCTTCTAACGTAGCAGCCTCTTGGTACGTCATCGAAGGGCACTCCATTTTAACCTGATCCAAGGTTAATCCAGGCCTTAACCTTACAACATTAGGGTTCATTTGTCTAGACAGCAAAGGGATCTTCGGTGTCGTATAATATTTCCTTTGCTTTATCATTGGAGGGGGAATAAATTTAAATGATCTATTAGATCTTAAGGATTATCCTCCCTGCAATCTTTGCGTTTACGTGTTGCAAGACCGATTCCGCATGACTCGAACAAGGCAATTCATACGACACCTTGGTATCCCTCTTTAGTCCAAACGCCATGCCAATTCCAGGAGGAAGCATACTGGCCGGTGTTTCTGTCTTCTCCGAAAGGCTATTGAATTGACGAATCAAACCAATAACCTCTGCATACGAGGCCAGAAACTCTTGGTTTTCTCCTTCCTCCGGCTCTAGTGTACCACTCTCCGTCCACGAGGGATGTTGTCTCGCCCCGATCTTCTGCCAGACACGGCCCGGAATTCCACGGCCGCCTGCCCCTACGGCCGCGGTCTCTTTGATCTTTGCTGGCCGCTGTTGGCTCGATCCCGGATAGTCAGCAGGGGAACGAGAAACGTCTCACTCTTTCTCTACTCACGGATCTAGAGCGAGAATCTTGTCTAGATCTCCAAGATGAAGGCTCCCTTAAGACAGAGGTAAGTTCGTCTCTATTAGCATTGGCATCGTTTTCGAGCGTCGGCGAGCCCGGCCTTGACCTTCTATCCAGACGGACACTGCCTTCCACGAACGTATCCGCCGAGGTTGCCAACTCTCTATTTTTCGTACTTTTAATAGGAGCCTTATCGTCCTTCGTACGTATTTTGAACGGCTTACGGGCGAAACTGGGACCTGCATTCCATCCTCTGCTGCACCTTTCGCCGCCAACGTCGATTTTACCAGAGGTATCGCAGTTTTTTTGCGATCCGAACTGGCAACTCCGCCTCGGCCGCTAGCTCGCCGGCCGTCACCTCTCTCGTTTGTTCGGACTCTTGCGAACGGCTTCGTCTGCCAAGCTTGTGCTTAATAGCCACTGATTTTCCGACCTTCTTGCTGACTTGGAAATGACAGTCTTGGTCCGAAGAAGAGGAAGAATTGATTCTCCTCTTGGCCCGAGGATCCGCCAGGAACTCCCGAATCCTCCTCCAACGCTTGACTGGCGCTCGCCGTGACGTTATCGGACTTAGCGATGACACCGAACTAGAGGAAGAAGACGAAGAAGGCGAATCACACTTTTTTCTTTTGTCTCTCATTCTTCATTCGCTCCTCTATATCCTGTAATTTCTGCATTACAGTTTGCATTGACGGGTCAGAAGGCGTATTAGCGTCTGGGTGCAGCGAAAAAGGCCGAGAATCGTCTGTGACGTCATCACGCCTGCCATATCAGAGTGTGACGTATGTTGTGACGTCATCCCTCTCGTAGGGAGAGACTGAGAGGTTTCTGCTGGCAACCGCACGTTTGCTGCCAAACTACCTCCCACGTTCTGCATCGCTGTAAATACTGAGTGGGATGGTGAAGCCGCGGCATTAATTTTCCCATAAATTGCAAGCCCGGGGATGAGGAACATTCAGCGCTGCCGGACCCTGCTGGAACCGTGAAGTCATATAATGCGCAAGCAGACCATCCAAGGTTGGTACGCCTGGTAGGCCTAGCGCTGACCACGTACCATCTAACCTATGCGCTTGAGTAGCAGGAGCCTGGAACAAAGATGGCGGATCTCCCCTCTACTTGCTGGGCAAAAAAGAAGTGTGCAAATTATTCATAAAATTACCCAAGGCCCCTCCTGACGTTTTCCGATACAGAACCGCTAGGAGAAACTGAAGGGGTATGAGACAATTCAAAAGCAGGTGGAGAAAACAATATGGAGCAGCCTGGTTTATTACCGATACAAAAGAAGCCGGTAAGGTTGGTCATCCAAAGATGCGTCACCCCCTTCCTTTTGTATGGCTTTTCCCATAGAACTTCTTCCACTGTTCCACCGACCAACCGCGACAAACAGAACACGGATTAGTAACCGTACATGCGTTTTCCCTGCACCTACTACACGTTGGATGAGGATCCGTCGACACCGAAGTTAGGAACCTAGAACATGGAAAGCCACTTTTACCACACACTGATCACACTTGGAGAAAGAAAAGGAATGAAAAATAAAAAATGAAATGGATAAAGAACGGGCAAACTGAAAAACCGGCTTTAAATGAGATAGACAGTAACACGTCTTATCTTAAAGGCGGTAGGAAAATAACTGGTGGGTCACAGGTAGCCGTGGGCATTCTGGGTATACATGCCCCGTGACCTGGTATAGATGCCATTAGTCCCTGGATCTCACAAGTGTAATTTAATTCTACCGGTTTCCAGCTTGGCGCTAGTAAATCCTAATGTTAGACCGAAGGTTTGTTTCGTGTATGAACAACTAATGAGTTAGGTATATATGTTATATCACAATATACAGACAAGATTTGGACACACTAACCAACAATAAATCTTAAGGATTATTAAGCCGGATTCAATATCATGAAAATCAAAATTTGGCATCACTACTGTTCCTGTGAAGATGCTTCTGCGCATGCAGCCGTGCACCCATCAAGAGCTAAATTAAAAACCAAGGAGAAAGTGGTCAGTCATGAAACATTGACATGACTGAATGCTCTCACCAACATGTGTCCTACACATGCAGTTATATGCATTCTTCCTTCACAGTCTTCAAGATGATAAAACAACAAAGTATGAAGGTCTTAATTAAATTCCTAGGAAATAACCACCTAAAATAAAGTATTAATAACTACAGTGGTACCTCGGTTCACAAACTTAATTCATTCTTCCCAATTTTGGGGGGTTTTCTGGCACAAAGTTATGCTTACTTCACTGCATCCAATAATATATATATTGATATTTTCAAGTTACCTTATGTATTATAAAATACTAACAGCAATCAATGTTTTGGTTTGAAAATCAGCTGAGGGCAATTGTGAGGTAAGTTTATTTTGATGTATTGAACTCGAACCAGAGCAATTTTCTTGCTTCTAGTTAGCGTAAATGAATCATATTGATATGGGACAAGTTATTTTATGTTATACGATGTGTTTTTCAAGTCAAAATATCCCTTGAATATGTATCATTGTGAACATTTTTTTTCGTTAGTAGATGGTGCCGAGGGCATGTTTAATGCATAAAAAAAATCAACAGATTGAGTTCGATATTTTCACCTGATTTCATTAGGATACTACGAGCTTTACATATTTATCTTTTATCGAAGTGGAAACAGTAAAATGTGTTCTTTCATCCCAAATAGTTTAGTCGAGTTTGATGGTATACTATACCGAAGTTTGCAGTTTCATCCATGTTGCCAATGTTTGATAATAGTTGTTAGCAGATGAACATTCTTTCCTCAGCTTCAGCTACAACTTGCAGCTTAAATTAGCAGTATATGTCCTTGCCAATCTTTTCTCCATAGCAAATAAGATAGTAGTAATGTAAAAAAACGCATATCAGTCCTATTCTACTTAACATCATTAGTTACATAACTACATCATAGCAAATCAGCTGTTCTGGCTGTATGCATTTACACAAGTATAACATTACTAACAAAAATACTTTTAGCCTTCTCTTTTACTTTTTATAACTTAACTAGAAGATGGGATAGCTAAAGAGATGGAGGAAAAGGAGTTAGCATAACTTGAAAATGGGATAGATAAAGAGGAAGAAAAGAGGTTAGCCTACTGCTTGCATGCTGGTGGCCTGAAGCACAGTTCACGCACCAGAAGAAAATATTTTCAACATCTGATTTGCAACCCGATTTGTCCATGAACAGGACTGTTCGTGAGCCAAGGTACCACTGTACTACAAAATGAGCCACTGGAAAAGTTCACTGAAAACAGCAACCTTGACTAAGCTGATAAGATTAATAACAACCTATTGCACATAATAAAAGCTGTCTTAATCCAAGCTCTTTAACTAAACCTAAGAATAACCTCACAGATAACTTGAAATGCAATTTACTCAAGTGGTTTTTCTGGAACTGGCAAATAAGCTTTTATTTCAGCATTGTGTTCTTGAAGGAAAAGTACACACTGCAAAGACAACTGACATTTAAAAACTTCTGTCCCCACTCCAAAGTCATGTATCATTTTGTTAAAAATCTCAAAGCTCTGTAAATTAGCTCACTCAAAGTCAAGACTGGAGAAGATATTAGAATTGTTTTAGACCTAAAATATTAATTTCTTAACAACAGACAAAGAAAACTTTAAACAATTCATTCAAGTGTTATGCCAGACAAGATAGCAACATGATGTATGCAGATGCTGGCATTTTACTTTCCAAATTCTGGTCATTCTGCATTGTCAATTTCAATCTTCTATACAGTTCAAAACTGTGAGAGCTATTCCAGTAAAGTTCTGAGTAAGAGTAAGTGATAAAAATTAACAAATCCACAATGAATATGGATTATATAAATGCAGTGTGGCATGAAAGTAGTACAGATACAAATCCTACCTTCATCTGTCAGAAAAATAACTTAAATTCTCCATAACTCAGTGATGCTACATAAAATACACAAAGCCTCACCAAGAACACACCAAACATCTCCAAATATACTGTTAAACTAAATATACTGTTAAACTACTCAAATATTGCATGTACGTACTCCCCTACTCTCAGAACACTTGAGCCACATATAACACTTCTGCCAGTTCCTCTATGGCCTAAATAAAGTACTGTAGCAATTCAAAAACTTCCAAGAGGGATGTGAGTAACATTCTCCAAGTTTCTACCACATGGACAGACAGTTAACTTCACCCTGATTACTAACTTGACTTTTGCAAACTTTTTGTGAGAGAGCAGTGGCCGATGAAGTGTTTACATATTTAAAAATCAAACCAAGAAAAAAAAATCCACGCTTGCAAAATCATTATACAGTGTAAACAACACTGAAGGTGAAGTACATCAGAATATTTATTAAAATAAAACTGATTGTACACTAACCTCGAAGTTTTCCTTAAAAATGTCTCCATAGACTTCGTTGTACAGACGCATCTTACAGCGATAATAAGGGAAATACTCATGATCTTTATTTAGGAAGCTGAACCGTGGATCATCTGGAAAATTAAAATGGCAAAACACAATTAATAAAGAATTTATCTCTTCACAGCTTTCATTTACTAGATACTTTAGCCAAGACAAAATTCTAAAGCACTAACAACAATTCTCTAAATTCCAAATTACAGAATTGAAAAGTCTGGTATACATAAATGATTCTTTTTGAAATATGAGAAACCTCAAACTTACTTCTGCTCCGCACCATTGATTCAAACTCTTCTCCATTTTTAATGATATAGCTTGCCATCTTATCGATAACCATTTGAACATCAGGTGGTGGCCACTTTATATTACTATATTCATTCGAGTTGTTTGGAGCAAGCAAAGCTTCAGAGTTCACAAAATCTGGTTTATCTTTCACCACGTCGCTAACTTCGTCATCTTTCCTTTCATCATCTGAGCAATTATCATTGGTCCGGTTGAAAGATGGATAATCAACCAAACCCTTGAATTCAGGTGAGCCACTTGTGCCGACGCCCTTTTTCTTTTTCTTGCGGTTGGCACCATCTACTTTATTTCCTGTGGCAGGAGTCGTAGCATCTGCAACTGGTGTTGAGGTAGCTACTACTGGAGTCACTGCAGTAGGAGGTGCTGCTGCTGCTGCTGCTGCTGCTGCTGCTGCTGCTGTTGCTGCTACTGTGACTGGTGTGGACGTAATGGCAGATACACATGGAGATCCAGGAGACTCTATTCCTTCCACAGTGGCAGAGTTTTTCTGCTGCTCCTTTATCTTGTTAATAAGCTTTGAGTAGGAACAGTCAGCAGAAGGCTTGTGTAGGGACAAAGGTGTCCCTGGGGTGAGGTCTGGCTTGATGCCTGCTGAAAGGGATGGGTGCAGGTATTGTCCCTCACTTCCCTCACTATCCCTGCGCGCTTTTTTCTGATCATCATCATCAGCTGGGCGGTATCTGTAAAGTTATATACAAAATGCATAGCTTTATGGTACAATGGGGTTAAAAGCTATAATGGATGACAAAATTAACCCAAGTTAAAAGTATTATAAGTGACTTATTAAGTACTATATGCATAATAAACCAACAGAAATTACTATCACAAAATAATTATCGCAGTCTATCAGTACACGTGGGTAATCAAATTCTGATGTCCCTTGGTAATTAAGCTATTGTTAATTTATTTCATCATCCTATGCAGTGGTGCTTAGGTTTGCAGGTATACATGTACAAAAATTAGTTATTAAATTCCAAAAACTTCAAAAACAGAAAAGTGTTTCTTGCTAACTAACAAATTTACACAGAACAGTGATTTTAGTATGGGTAGAAATTTAAACTGCACAATATAACTGATAAATTTTAGGTGAAATAATCAACCATGACATATTTTGACCAGATGATTAATTGCATCTTTTCATCAAAATTTCTTTTTAACATGTACGTATGTATGAAGACCAACTGAACAAAACCTGGCCACCTTAAATATAAAATTTTGTAAAATTTCTCATATTTCCATTTTCCTTTTTCTGTAAGCCATCATAAAGTTGGAGGTTTATAAGCTGCCCTATCATACTATTAGCTATGGCATACAGAATCTTATAGGCGATACAACTATATATAACTAGTTTCCAATGTCAAAATGTCCTCTGACATGCAGGCTAGCAATACCAAAAATAAGCCATGGGTACTGCAAATATATAAACCCTTAAATGCAAAACTAACACCCACATCACTGTTTCACTTGTGAAATTAACTTAAAATTTATTAACAATACAGTACAGTACACTGAATACAATACACATCATACAAAAGAAACTTAACCTGCCACTTTTTATCATAGTGGTTGTGTGTTTGTAGAAAGCATTGAGAGGATGATCAAACGACAGAAAGCTGAACATCGGATTACCCGCTTGCTTAGTCTTAATCAAAATCTCCATCTGACCCCCCTGAGCAGCAATGAACTTCGACGTTTTCAAGATGATTTTGTTCTGTTTCACGGTCTCAGGCTGGAGGAGCAAAAAGGAAAGATTCAGTGTCAACAACAACATTTTTTTCTCTTTTGCAATTTATAACCAAATAACTACGTACTGGTTTTGATCTACAAGGAAAGACAAACAGATACCAAAAATAATTACTCACCACCACCATGCCTGGAGGAACATTCAATTCGGGAGGAGGGACGAAGGTATCTTCATCTCTTTCGGGAAAATACCCCATTTCCTCTGCCTCCTGCGGTTCCTCCACCTCCTCCGCACTGCTTCAGGCACTTGCTCCACTACATATCTGCTGGGCCACCATTGTCTGATCATCATAACTAAAGCCAACCTGACTATAGGGTGTAGTTGTCAGAGCCCAGCTCTGCCCATTAGCCCGCTTGGTTTCTCCTCTGAAAGGATAAGTAAGAGTACGTAATTCAATAACAATACAAAAAAATGCAAACAGTTGAAATAATAATTATATACCTTGAATATCAGAATATATATACACAACTTGGAAAAAAACTAAATAAGCCCAGTGCCCATAAAATCGCAGAATATGCAAAGATACTTCCCCATATTATAAGTGCAAATTGAGCATTTATGAATTTTTAAAAAATAAGTAGGAACTAGTAAAAACATAAAAACACTCCAAAAAAATGCATATCTAAGAGCAGAATGATGATAAAGCATGAAATATGAAGAAATAAAAGGAAACAAAAAAACTTTCCACATCAATTCAAAATTCAAAACATCATTTTACCTGATAAGCTTGATGCTGGAACTCATCATGGTATAAGGCAAGGTAGCGCTCATAATCACACTTTTCCTCTTCCGCTTTTTCTTCTTCTGTAAGTCCTTCCCAGCGGTCCCCACCACCACCAGACTCGGCTTCTTTCAAGTCATAGAGAGCACCGCGTACATCAAACCTACAACCAGAACACAGAATCCATTATCTAATATTTCCCTTTTCATAAATATATACTATAAAAAAGGTAAAATAAATTTACAAAGAAATGTGCACCTCTAAAATTACAATGTCCAACCATGAGCATTTATTACAACTCTTTGTCAAAGGTTATTTTTGCTAATGCTTGTAAATATTTTTTATAAATGAGAGCTCAAAAATCTAAAAGTTCTTAGAAATAGCCTGGCTGGCTATGTTCTGACCACTGTGCACAAATAAATTTGCTATAAAAAATATAGCATTAAAAATGATGTTATTATGATATAACAAAGTTTCATGTATACTTACCTGGCAGGTATATATATAGCTATATTCTCTGTTCGCACTGGCAGAATTTTCAAAACTCGCGGCAACCGCTAGATCACTGGTAGTTCAGGTGATCGCCACCCCGTTCCCGTGGCGCTGGTGCTCGGAATCATTCCCATTTTCGTCAGATTTTTTCTCTGAACCCTGTCTCCTGAGGGGAGGTGGGGTTGGGTGGGTTGGGAATTTAATTATATACCTGCCAGGTAAGTATACATGAAACTTTGTTATATCATAATAACATCATTTTCATGTATGACACTTACCTGGCAGGTATATATATAGCTGATTGACACATTTGGAGGTGGGTCAAAGACAGCAACATTGTAAGTTTTAAAATTTAAAATAAATCCCAAATACTCTTAGATTCCTTACCTGCTAAGGTAGCTGACTTCATAAATCCTGCCTCTTAGCCTGCTAAACCTTAGTAGCTCCCAACTAGGATATGACCTAATAGTTGATGAAGCTAAATACAAGGGTCTGACAACTGGACGGGACCAATTCGTTGACAGGAAACCCTAGCCCTCTCTTACCACGGGCATTCATGCTAGGATAAGTTAGACCACCTGAACCACACACAAAGCTAACATAACACACTACACTTCACAGACTGAAGAGGAAATAACCCTCTCAGACAACCATAAAAACAACACCACTTAATTAAAATACCTAGCATGTTAGTAAGTTATGGGGTGGAAAACTCCCTTGCCCAATACTGCTCCTGAGGATACATAAGGGCCCAACGTTTGACAGTTGTCAAACGTTGTTTTGACGTTTCTAAGGTAATGACACGCAAACACTGAATTAGTCCTCCAAAACGTCGTTTCAATGATATCTTTGAGGGCCATATTCCTTTTAAATGCCAAGGAAGTAGCTACTGCTCTCACTTCGTGCGCCTTAACCTTAAGGATGCCGAAATTTTCTTCTTGGCATAACCATATGTGATTCTTTAATCAGTTCCCTGAGGAAAAAAGGCAATAGCATTTTTGGTCATTGCTCTGCTAGGGTCCTTCACAGAGCACCACAGTGATTCTGAAGTTCCTCTAATATTATTGGTTTTCTCTATATAATAGCGCAAAGCCCTTACTGGACAGAGAACTCTCTCTTGTTCCTGTCCCTAACTAATCTGAAAGACCCATAATCTCAAAAGACCTTGGCCAGGGATGAGCTGGATTCTCGTTCTTGGCCAAGAAAACCTCCTGAAAAGAGCAAACTGCCTTGTCATGCTTCCAGCCAACATGTTTGCTAACTGCTTGCAGCTCACGAACCCTTTTAGCTGTGGCTAAGGCCACCAAAAGATAGTCTTCTTCGAGATATCTCTAAACGAAGCTTGATCCATCGGTTCGAACTTATTAGTTCCTAAGAATTTCAGGACTACATCGAGATTCCAGGAAGGTGTTCTGTATCGGTGTTCCTTCCTTGTTCCAAAGGACCTTATGAGGTCTCTCAGATCGAGATTATTGGTAATATCTAAACCTCTGTGTCTAAATACTGAGGCCAACATACTACTATATCCTTTTAATTGTCTGAGTTGACAACCCTACTTCCTTCTTTTAAAATATAAAAGGAAGTCGGGCAATTTTGGGTCACAGCGGTACTGGATGAAGAAATCTTCCGACTCTTGCACCACTACGAAAGATTTCCCACTTCGCCTGGTACACCTTAATAGTCGAGGCTCTTCTTGCTCCGGCCACACAGCTCTGGCCGCCTCCTCTCTAGAAAACCCCCTCGCTCTGACAAGTCTTTCGATAGTCTGAAAGTAGTCAGACCCAGAGCGAGGGTGTTCTTGTGGTACCTGTTGAAGTGAGGCTGTTTGAGTAGATCTACTCTTGCTGGAAGTGTTCTTGGTACATCTACTGTCCATTTCCAGTGACCTCTGTGAACCAATCTCGGGCCGGCCAGTAGGGAGCTATGAGAGTCATTCTCGTCCCTTGACTCTCCCTGAATTTCTTCAAAACCTTTCCTAATATCTTGAACGGGGAAAGGCGTACACGTCTAGCCCGTCCAATCTAGAAGAAAGGCGTCTACTGCGACTGCTTGACGGTCTGGGACTGAGAGCATAAGTCGTCATCTCTGTCATTGCGGTCGCAAACAAGTCCACCACTGGACGACCCCATAATTTCCACAGACTCTGGCATACTCTAGATGAAGAGTCCATTCTGTTGACAGAAGTTGACCTTCCCTGCTCAACAGGTCCGCTCTCACATTCTTCTCCCCTTGAATGAACTGGTGAGAAGGGTTACGTTTTCCTTCTCTGCTCATAGAAGGATATCCTCCGCCAACTTGCAAAGAGAGACTGAATGCGTTCCCCCTTGCTTGCGGATGTACGCCAGAGCTGTGGTATTGTCCGCATTGACCTGCACCGCCTTGTGCGGATCACCGCGTTGAACTCTTTCAAAGCCAAGAAAATCGCCATCAGTTCTTCCTGTTTATATGCCAAGACGCTTCCTCCTTGCTCCAGCGACCTGACACTTCTTGAGGCCGAGAGTCGCTCCCCAGCCTGCGTCCAACGCGTCTGGAAAACAATACAAGGTCTGGGTTCTTCTGCTGGAGCGACGCTCCCTCCGCTAACTTCCCCGGAGTTAGCCACCAAAGTAATTCCTCTTTGATCTTGCGAGGAATTCGAAACAGGAAGGAATCCGGTTGCGATTTTCTTGGCCAGACTTGGTTCAAAAAATATTTGCAAGGGTCTCATGTGAAGCCTTCCTAGAGAAACGAACCGTTCCAGTGACGAGAGAGTCCCCAGTAAGCTCATCCACCCTCTCGTGCAGAACAATTGTTCTTTTCTCTAGAAGGTCTTGTACTTTCCGGATGCATTGAGCTTGCTGTTCGGGAGATGGAAAAGCCCGAAAAGTCGCTGAGGAAATCAGAATCCACAAATAAACTAGCTCCTGATTGGGGATCAGATTCGACTTTTCTAAGTTCACCATCAGCCCTAATTCATTCAGTTAATGCCAACGTCATTTCTAAGTCCTCAGACATTGTCTTCTTGATTGGGCTCTTATGAGCCAATCGTCTAGGTATAGAGACACTCTTATCCCTAGAATATGTAGCCACTTCGCCATGCTTGACAGTCACTCTTGTAAAAACTTGTGGGGCCTGTGCACAGTCCGAAGCAGAGGGCTTGAACTGAAAGACCCTGTTCTGGATCACAAATCTTAAGTACCTTCCTGGATCCTGCATGAAGTTGGATATGAAATATGCGTCTTGAAAGGTCCAGGGTAACCCTCCAGTCCCCTGGACGTACCGCTGCCAGTACTGAACCGGTCGTCTCCATAGTAAATTTTGTCTCTTCACAAATAAGTTGAGTTGACTTACGTCCAGTACTGGTCTCCATCCCCCCGAGGATTTCACTACTAAGAAAAGCCGGTTGTAAAATCGGCCGGGGATAAGTGATCCAGAACAGGTTCTATTGCTCCTTTCCTGAGCATAGAAAGTACTTGCTCTTGTAGTGCTTCTTGTTTCCCTGGAGCGCTGTAGTGAGCTCCAAGCTCTCTTGGCGATGTCGAAAGAAGTGGTTTCTTCAGAAAAGGGATCTTGTAACCTTCCTTGGCTACCGTGACGACCCAAGGATCTGCCCCGCCCCCTTTTTCTTGCCAAATCTCCCAAAACTTCTGGAGTCTGGCCCCAACTGATGTCTGAAGGACTTGTTCTTCATTGTTTATTACTGGGGTTTCGAACCCTCTTGGGAGGAGCTCTTTTTCCTCTGAAGGAAGGACGAGAAAAGGACTTGCCTCGAAAGGGCTGACTAGCCTGTCTTGACTCCTTAGGTGTCTTCTTAACCACTTTGGTGGGTAAAATTTCTTACCGAAGACGTTAAAAGATCCTGCGTCGTCCTTCTGATTCAGGGAAAGCGAAATATCCTTGATAAGATCCGAAAGAATAACTGATCCGAGAGTGGGGAAAAAACCAATTCGGATTTCTGAGCGTTAGAAACGCCCTTTGCAGCAAAAGAGCACAGGAGTGACCTCTTCTTTAAAACTCCTGCGGTGAAAAGCGATGCTAACTCATTCGCCCCATCCCTTAGGGCTTTGTCCATGCAGGACATACTACTGCTTGGAAGTTGCGAAGCAGTTGATTCCTTATCTTCCAAGGTTCGTCCCAGAGCCCCCAAGGACCAATCAAGAAAATTGAAAACCTCGAATGTCCGGAATATACCTTTCAAGAGATGATCTAACTCTGATGACGTCCACCACACTTTAGCCGAATTCAAAGCATGTCTGCGGGAACTGTCAACAATGTTGGAAAAATCTCCCTGGGAGGAGGCAGGAACTCCCAGGCCGAGACTTTCCCCAGTCGCATACCAGATTCCGGACTTCGATGCCAATTTGGCTGGAGGGAAGGAGAAAGAAGTCTTGCCCGCTTCCCTCTTTTCTTTCAACCACGTATCGATCCTTTGAAGAGCCTTCTTAGCTGTAATTGAAAGCTTCATCTTCAAAAACGATGACTTCTTCGGTGTTTTATTCTTGGAGAATTGAGAAAGGGGTGACATCGGAGCTGAAGGCTGAAATTCCCCTTCAAAAACTGACAGAAGGCAATCAGTTAACTTCTTGTAGCCTGAAGAAGGTGCTCACCACCTAATTTCTCTTCTTCAGACGCTAAGTCTTCCATCTCCTCTTCTGCCGAAGAAACATCTTGTAATCCAAGGTCTTGCTGCTGAACATCTTCTCTAACCTCACGGGAAGAAGAAGGCTCCTGCCGCCTGCGTCCTACGTCCTTCTGAGATACGTCGACCAACAGTGAATCCGCTCCGAGATTGCGTCCTGCGTCCTGCCGCCTGAGAGTCCGTCCGACTTAGCCGGTAACTTGCGTCCTACACGAGAATCCGAAGTGCGATGAGGAGGAGGCAACAATAATGCGTCCTTTTGGAGGACTTGACGGGGAGAGACGCGTCCTTACGTCTCGTAGGAGGATGTTTCGTTGCTTCCCACGATTTAACTAGATCGGCTAACCTTCCTTGCATCTCTTTAAGAAAGTCCTTAGTCTCTGTTTGCTGACGGGATGCCTGAGCATGCGGGGAACGAAGACGAGAAGTATTGCTACGACGAGAAACTCGAACCTGAGGTCTACGAGAAGGAGAAGATACAGGAGAAACTGCCCAGGATGCAGAAGGAGGGCTCCTATCAGGCGAACCGCCGTCTAAATGAAGTCTTGCGTCCTGCCTTGAACGAAAAGTTCTCCTCCTTTTAACCGGAACCACGTCTTCATCGTCACTAGATGAGAAAAATCTCGGGGCTACTCCACCGCTCTTTGAGCGTCAAGTTCATCCTGAGATGACGTAGGTCTATGCGTCCTCTTCAGCGGACGCGATTCTTCCACATAACGTCGATACCTGCCTGACGACAGAACTATCGTTAGAAGAAAAAACACTTACCCATTTTCGCCTTTTCTATGGCGCACTGCTGCAGCCTGGGACGCAACAGGACTGCCTGAAGGGACGACTGATCGTAAGGGAACCCCTCTCGCCTCCCTTCGACTGTCGACATGCCTTCTCCCTTGGGTCTGGGAGCTTGGCAGAGGCCTAGGTCTAGGAGCAACGAGAGAGACGATCAGCCGCCCCCTCCACTACACTGACACTCTCAAAAGTACCCACTTTGTCTGTAAGACGCTGAATCTGATCGCCCATTGACGCAAGGGCGGCAAACACTTTCACATAATTAGGATCCCCAGAAACAGCAGCAGGCGCAGGAGAAACCTGAGGAGAAAGATCTACAACTTCTACTTGGGAAGGAGGGGGAGAAATAACAGAAGCATTCAAGGCCTTACTAGAAGAGCCTGACCTCTCACTCCGAGACACCGATCTCCTTACTCTATCCTTTTCTAGTCTCTTAACATATTTAGTGAAAGTCTTCCATTCCTTCTCATTTAAACTTTCACACTCATTACATCTATTATCCCAAGTACACACACCCTCTCTACACTTCTTACATACTGTGTGAGGGTCTACCGAGGCTTTCGGCAGTCTCACCTTGCACCCTTCTTTCACACACACTCTAAATACTAAACCAGAATCAGACATTATAAGAAATTCCAAACGCGATTGCCAATCCAACTTTCCAATACGATACCCAATAAATCCATCAAAGTACAGCGAAAGTCAGCTAACGAGTTCGAAATCCTAGCAGGGAACCCACAACGATGTTGCCGGTTCGGCTGGCAGAAAAAATCTGACGAAAATGGGAATGATTCCGGGCACCAGCGCCACGGGAACGGGGTGGCGATCACCTGAACTACCAGTGATCTAGCGGTTGCCGCGAGTTTTGAAAATTCTGCCAGTGCGAACAGAGAATATAGCTATATATATACCTGCCAGGTAAGTGTCATACATGAAAATATAAAAATCATCACAGGTGTTTTGATTGGGCCTTGAAATGCACACTTCCTCAAAAGAGGAATTTGTATACCTTAATATCTATTACTCAATGCACCTTTAAGAACTAAAAAACACAAAGCGCGATTCCAGCTGGCCCTTCTAGCGAGCTGTCTTTCTGCTAAAACCAGGTGAAGCCACAGCCACCATTCAGATATGTACTTCCATTTCAAGTTCTCACGCTATTCATTTTGACCATTTTCTGCATCAATTCCCATCTCCTACATATCATGTAAATATTCTTCAATGATATATCTGGCCTCCCCACAGGCTGGCACCTCTCACTTTCAAATCTATGACTTCACTTGGCAACTGTTCATCAGCCCTTCTCTTCATGCGACTGAACCATCTCAATCTATTTTCCACCTTCTTAACTACTACATGTTTTATGAATGTTAACAAGTGAAAATTCCTTCCTTTATTTATACTTTGTATCCATGGCACCTACTGACACCTTTTGTTACATTGTGCTTAATAATGCCTTCAACCCTACACAAAACCACAAAATTCACGCAGCCACCTCAAGTAGAACTTATTCAAGACATTTACTGCATCCATGATTCAAGTCTAAGGCTAACAACTGCCCATCATTTTGCCCATTTCGTCGTATCAACAGCATCTCAATACCAAGTTCTGATAACTTGTCTTTGGTTCCAACTAAGTCTAGAAGTGGCGTCTAGGAGTTCCATTTCTTTTGATTTGATGCTGTTACACTCCTCCTGTGAGGGCGGCGAGAACCCAAGGAGAGAATAATACTAGACTATGTGGATCTTAGAAGAAGATGAAGAGGAGAAAAAAATAAATAAATAAAAAAAAATGTTAATGTCTAGGAGAGGGCCGCATGAAGATATCAGTGATATTCAATGTATTTTTACTAGAATGTGTAGGAATGTATGTAAGTAGTGGTATACGAGTGAGATAATTTAGTGAAATTCAATAACAGTCGAAATATCGACGATCAAACTCACGCTTCTCTTGTCTCCTCCCAGAATTTTTCTAAGTCTGTTGTTATTGTTGACTGTGTCTTGTTTTTAGCTCAAATGAGCCCTGTAACTACTATAATCCGCAGACAAACTAGTCCACTATGACGTCTTACACGTTTGGCCAATCACAGTTTCATTTTCTTACACATCAACTTTGGCCAATGGCGTGGGTGTTTGAAAATTTTCTCAGCGCGACAATACATTATCTTACCCAGGCTTTTCAGTTTGTTCTTAGACATGGAGGCCGTAGCAAGCACTTCATCTCATATTGCACAAGAAGTTGAAATTCCAGCTTCTTGTCCTGCTGTTTCCTAAGTTACAGTGAATTTGTTTTAGCTTATTCGGGGAATATTGAAAAACAAGTGGATTCGTCGGGTACCTGGCCACTTCCTACTTTAAGTTGCATGTCAGGGAACCTTGCAACGACTTCACGTTTTCCTCAAAGCAGCAGCACATCTTTATCAACAACAGTATAAGGTAAGCTTCATTATTTATAGAGTATATTATAATGGTGGTAGTATAACGATGTATACAGTAGTACCATCACTTTGGATTTGGTTTGATGGATGTGTCAGGTAGTGGCCTTAAGGGGGGGGTCGCAGGGGGGTCCTCCGCCCCCCCGCTAGGCCTAGGTAGGGGTACAGGGCCCTAGGTAGGTTAGGTGGTTGTATTAGGTTCGGTAGTGCCCCGAAAATCACTGGCCTTAAGGGGGGTCGCAGGGAGGTGGAGCCCCCCCCCCCACTAGGCCTAGGTGGGGGTACAGGGCCCTAGGTTAGGTTAGGTGGTTGTATTAGGTTCGGTAGTGCCTCGAAAATCACTTTTCTCCCCCTCCCCCCACCCACCCACCCCGTTTTCCCACTGGGATCCCCCATAATTGAAGTAGTAGGTTTTTATGCTTAGATTTTGTGTATAACAGTAACTCCTAGTTTCTTTTTTATTCATTTCCTCATGTTTCTATGCGATGTGCAACACCAATCTGGTAGTTTTTTGCTGTTTTTTCATCGTTATACTTGAAAAACGGGTGCGGCCTTCTCCTGGACATTTAAAAAAAAAAAAAAACAAAAAAAAAAAAAAAAAAAAGTCTTCCTTCACCAACCACAATTCAAACCTTGACTTCAATAAAATGGGACAAAAGAACAAGCTATGAACCTCCTACCTGCAAGGTCAAGAACATGCAATACCTATTCAAAGCTAAAAGGGAAGAGAAGAGGTACCCATTTTGCCAGTGTACCAGGTTAGGATGTTGTAAATTTCAGCCTAAGTGTTCACGGCCAGCACCCTTGCCAGGTACCTGAGGGTGCAATCCTGCATTTACAATGTTTACAGCTCTCTGGACTGAATAAGCGAGAAGTCCAGATAGGCATATGAACCCAGTTACCACTGGAGTCTCCCATAATTGTTAAATAGGCCTACAGTTTAGAAAAACAATAAAGAAAACAAAAAAATGGTCTGCATTAACAATACAAAAGTGTTTTGCACCAACACGCTACAAAACACAACATAGCAGCACTAAAAATATGTGGTTCATGTATTATAGTACCAAATATGAAGATACTCCATAATAGTAGTCTTAAATAGGCCTAGGCTACCTATTGTATACTACCTAGTACGCAATTGTAATCTAGCTATCTGTAAACAGACTATTCACATAATAAATTTTGTGGTCATAAAAATTAAGGTATACGAAATGCCTAAGCACAAAGTCTATCCACGAAAGACTTAGCTAGTATATACCTAAGCCTAAGTCTACATTTCACTCTTTCGAAACCAGACATTGACCTTTGATCCACTTGACCTTCATTGTGGGGAGGAATCAGCTCACCTTCATTATAACATTTAAAATGAAATTCAAATTAAAACAATTGCCCCAGGGGATAACAGTTGACGGATCATTTAAGCAAATACACAGCTAAACAAACGAACAAATAATTACTAGATAATTAGCCTACTAGTACTACGTAAGCCTAGGTATTCGCCTACGTATCAGAAATGACTAATAAAATACGAATATTTCCTTCCGTAACGTTAGAAAAAGCATACTGCATTGAATCCAGTCGCGGAGAAGAAAATCCATAAAAAGTAATTCATTCATGTGAATATACAAGATGAATTATTAATAAATAAAAAAAATCACGGGAGTTGTACGGCGACACGAAGAAGCCTAGACTTACTCACCGATCTATCATCAATTTGTTGTCCCCCATCCAGGGAATGAGGTGTTGCCCCTTGTCCAAAAACGCCGCCTTCTCATTGTCTCTGAAGAGCTTGCAAGAGTAGCCAAAAACCAACAATTCTTCGGGCGTACTCGTCGAATCTTTGGGACGATTCTCTAGCAGAGTCCGACCGAGTTCGGACGCCATGTTTTGTTGGCCTCTTCGTCAGTGTTGCCAATTGTCAAGTCTGAAGGAACATTTGAGTCTCCGAGATTTTGCTCCGAATTATATAGCAACTTTTGGGAGGGAGACTGGTGATTTATGGGTACTATTGTTTGATAATATTATCATATGAAATAGATATATAAAATGTTTGGTATGATAACGAATTTTATTTCATGAAAGGCCACTGCTCATGTTTACCAGAGTTGAATTAACAAAAATACACAATCATGGCCACCTTGGCAGTTTGTTAGGACCTCTGTATGATGGACATTGATGGTACGTTTTATGGTATATCATTATAAATATCGAATATCATTTCATGGAAGGGCGCTGCTTATAATTTGTTGCGTTACTGTGACATAAATGGGCAATTAGAGCACCTGCAAAGCTCTTTAAATGAATGGTTATCAAATGAAAGAAAAATGTCAAGAAGTTTGTCCCTATAAAAGCAAGTGAAATACAGGAACGTTCTCAAGACAGGCTGAAGTGAAAGGAGATACAAATATAAGCATGTTTATCTAACGAAACGATTAAAGGTTGAATCGTACGTAAAGTGTACCCAAAAAATTTACTCTCGTGAGGAAAAATTATGGTTCAAGGGTATTAACAAACAACTTTTGACCTGCCGTCATCCAGCTGGTACTAAACTCATTCTGCAGAATAAAGAGACTTTCTTTATGTATATTAAATGGAGTTCACTACCCGCACACCATCACCGTTATCCAAAGGAAAATGAAATGTTAAATGCACAGTGCGCTGTATCGTATTGAGATACTTAAGTTATAATAGTGCTTTGCTAAGAATAAGAAAGAGCGACCCTTTGGGAAAAAAAAAAGATGTAAATTGAAAAAAGTATGATTTTGACAAATAGCGGCAATGAACTCGGAGAAAAAAAAATGAAATATCCAGTTAATCAAAGGTGTAACAATATGTTATGAAAAATTGTACAATTAGAGAAAGATAAACAAAATTATATACGTATATATAAATATAAAGGTTTTTGCCACGAAGGAAAAAATTAAAAAGCGAGATAGCCGAGTACTTTCGGTCTTGTTCCGATCCTTTACTAAAGGGAGGCAAACTGATTTTACAGAGGAAAACATAGTCAATAGAAGGCTTAATATCGAAACTGACACTACAAGATTAGCAATAAGGTCGATTTCACTCTACAGAAACGAGGAAACGCCTGAGGGTAGCCACACCTTGGAGGATACATACGCGGTAAACAGGTTATTCTTCCAGAAAACAGTACATTTTGAAAAAAACAAGGAAGCATATACACTTAATATCATGAAAATTTAAACTTTCCAAACCCCAAAAACATCCAAAGACGACGAAAGAAAATATAAATGTATATATATCGAGCAAGAGAGAGAGAGAGAGAGAGAGAGAGAGAGAGAGAGAGAGAGAGAGAGAGAGAGAGAGAGAGAGAGAGAGAGAGAGAGAGAAATAATAACTATATACATGTGGGACTAATTTATTAGTAGTTCATTTATTTTAAGGTCCTTCATAAACATCTTACAAATATATGGGTCTAAATGGTACATTCCCGGACTAAGATTTAGGTTGTTTTTATGTGTGTGTAATAAGTTTTATAATCAGGTCATTCACAAATTTTGGAGAATGAGTCCGTGACGGCATAACTGCAGCTAAATCAACCAAATAACCGTTAGTTTTGCAGATATCCGGGCTCGGAGATCAGTAATTCAGTTCTACCTGTTTGCTAAGATCTGTATATGACATTCAAAATCACTCTTGAGAGAGAGAGAGAGAGAGAGAGAGAGAGAGAGAGAGAGAGAGAGAGAGAGAGAGAGACTTATCTATATTCTGCGACAGCTTCAGATCAAATCCTGGCGAGAGGACCTTGGGTATACGCGATGTCTCGATCACAGCATCCTAAAATAGCCTCCAGTCGATGACTTCTAGAGCTTGGTTCGAGCCGGTATGTGGCTACCTTACGGGGCAGAGGATTTGAAAGCCGCTGATAAGTGCTTCCTTGGCTCTTCGCCAGGTAAAGTATACAATATAAAGCTAAATAAGAGCATTGCCTAATGAGATGGGTCTGGAAATAAGAGTTATTAGCATGATTTCATTTTTAAAATTCTATCTCTCTCTGTATTGCACTCAGATTTTGTGATGGGTTCTACACTCAACTAACTCTAGTACGATTGTGTGCGTGTGTGGTTTAAGTCTAGAATAAGTTGAATTAATCATTGTATCCTCTATCTTAGAGAGAGAGAGAGAGAGAGAGAGGAGAGAGAGAGAGAGAGAGAGAGAGAGAGAGAGAGAATCGATGAGCAAAATGGATACAGTCAATTTGTAGTCTTTACAAGAATTCTCGAAGTTTTCTCAGCTGTCAACTTTTGAAATACTTTCTTTTTCTCATTTTTTACCATTACAGCGAAACGAAGGTTACAAATATAATAATTAAAACGAGAAAAAGAAGAACTAGAGCTACACATTTATCTATGGACTACCAACCATATCATTCGATTTGAAAATGAGGGTGACTTATTATCGGCGCCAGAGGAATAAATTACTTATCTCTAACGGACAAATTCGTTCACACACTCGTATCTCTTACTGGACAGGTTTATAGCTGGTTATAAAAGAATATAAGAGAACTACTGTTAAATTTATTTTCATTGTTACCTATTATTTCTTTTCATCGGTATTTTGCCGTATTTTTTATTTTTTATGTGGTGTGTGGGAACTTGCGAAGTTTAATATAATAATAATAATAATAATCATAATAATAATAATAATAATAATAATAATAATATAATAAATAAATAATATCAAATAATTATAATAACGCATTTCGTAACAGGTGCAAATTAAAATTCCTATAAAATTTCCTAAATTATATTTGGGTTGTCAAAGGGATTATGTATATTTATATATATATACATATATATATATATATATATATATATATAATATATATATATATATATATATATATATATACTGTTGTACATTAACTGTCTTCACGAGAGGAATAGTTATCGTCAGAAAATATAAATAAATAAATAAATCAGAAACAACAACATCGAGTTCATCCCATTTTAATTACATCGGTGCATGTGACAGTTGCTCCAAGTGCAATTAGATATATCAGCGCGCCTACTGTTTGTCGAGCCAATATTTCAACGGACAGCCGTCCTTGCTAAATAACGTTGTCTTTGAGTCCCAATAACGGACAGTAATGATCTAATTTAACGCTTAATTTACAGGAGTATGTGCATATCGTCAGGCACTGAAAATTCATCAACAGTTTATTGAATAATACCACTCGAATTATGCTCGATATCGTACCTAAATTTGGACATTTTTTTTAACTTACGTTCCTGTGATATCAAGTTGATTTCATATTACCGACGGGTTACCCTAATAACAATAATATCTTTCCTCTTAACTATATTCTTTATATTTCTGTGTTTCCAGTTCATGAATTGTATGTTGAACAAACAAAGTGAAACTGAGAATGAAAAGAAGAAAAAAAATACCAGATGTTAATTTCATAAAAAAGAAAAAAACAAAAACAATTTATAGTCGTTCAAAGTGCTTGGCAAACTAAGCCGACAAAACATTTACTATACAGCAATTGAGTCTAAAAGAAGATACGTAGAAGAAACATTTATGATAATTTGAAAAAAAGAAAAAACATACAATATTACGATATAGCTTCAAAATCTAAATAGATACGTTAATTTGATCAAGATCTTAAATACATCAGCCTAAAGTGCTTTGTGTGCTTTCACTAAAAATCCATCGGTATTCTGTTAATTTCTTTAGTCGTATATATATAGCTACTATAGTACATACTATGTTATGAAATGTTCTTAAAATTCAAGTATTTACCACAACCTTACAGTTATGCATTCCAGACATTTAGCCAGTCAGTCGCACTTAAACTACTTTACTGGATCATCTCCAGTAAAGTAGTAGGTCTCGTCAGTGCTTAGTAGCCCATCGTGAGTATCAATGAGGAAGGACTTGGATTTTAAAACAGCGTCCCGTAGAAGTTTGCCCAAAATCGAAGGGGTAAAATTTGAGTGTGTTATTTCCCTTCACCAGAGTTGCTACCAAATTTTACCCTTCTGATTTTGAGAGAGAGAGAGAGAGAGAGAGAGAGATTAAAGTTACTATAGAAATTGAGAGAAAGAGAGGTTAAAGTTACTAAAGGAATTGAGAGAGAGAGAGAGAGAGAGAGAGAGAGAGAGAGAGAGAGAGAGAGAGAGAGAGAGAGAGAGAGAGAGAGAACGTTAAAGGTGCTAAACAGGACAGCTGTTGAGCGCTAAATCGTAGCTCAACTTGCTAACTCGACTTGGCCTCGATGTTTCCTTCGACCAATCAGAAGCCGCGATTGCTCACCTCTCATCCGGGTCGAGTGGAATTTAAATCTCAAACGTAAACTTGTCAGGCATTCGGGCTTTTTTAAGTCATTATTCGCGGTCTTGTGTGACTTCTAGAAGTAAGTATTACGAAATAGTGCAGTAATGATTGCGGGAAGTAATTTAATGATGTGGGAAGTTGGGATTTTACTTTGGAATTATGTTAATAGGCTAGGTGTAGATATGAAGGCCAGGCCATCTTGAATGTTGACGTGATTGTTTACGTTTTTAAGTGGAAGTTATGCCTGTATATGTATACCGTTTTTATTTGGTTTATTGGTCATTAAAGTATTGTTATGCATATATGTATCTGGCCTTTAGATCGATCAGGAGCCGTCTAGACAAACGTTAGGCCAGAGGCTACCATAACCTCTCGGGCTTGGCTTAAAGAAAGTTACTTTGCTCAGCAAATAGCAATGTCTTCGGCTCCCATTTTGAGTAGGAATCTGCCCATCTTAGGTTGTTGAAAACTTGCACCTCACACGGTGTACTGTAGGCATTACTTAAGGTTCTTTGCTGCGTCCCTACGGCCACTATAGTTGCAGCCTCTTTCATTCCTTTTAACTGTACCTCCGTTCATTCTCTTCCATCTGACTTTCCGATCTACGAGGCTTTCTTTCATTTGATACTTTTCAAACCTTCCCTTTCAGCGCTCGGTCACCTCATAGGTCCCAGCGCTGGGCGTTTGGCTTAAATTCAAGTTCTAGGTAGCCTAGGTAGTAGGCTAGTATTCTAATCCTCAAACTCATTACCTTACCCTACCCTACACACACTAGGTAGTGCAGATACTATAGGGTAAATGACCGAACATCGACATAGCGGCCACCTCTCAGAACGCGGCCACTTCCCGAAAAAGCGCTTTAATTATGCCATTAACTATTACATACCTATAATTTAGGAGAAAACGTTTACTTCGAGAGGAACATAGCGGTCTTGGTGTGCTGCCAGGATGGGTCACAACTTTTTGACTGATGCTCATGGCAGCGAATTCAAGTACATTTTCGGAAAGGTGGCTGCATTTTGGGATCGGTGGCCTCTATGTCGCTCCTCAGTCATTTACCCTATTTGAAGAATCATTCTGTGTACACCATAGGTAATAGTAGAGTTGTTAAACCTCACTGTTAAAATAAAAAAAAAATATTCTTGAAAGATTTTATAGTACTTTGAGTGGAGCTTATTGCACAATCTTGGGGCTGCACATTTGAAGGGTCTAAAACCAACATTCAGTGTATTTGTGTTTAAATACTTCTTGTAGTGCATCTAGACAACATTTCTCTCAGGCTGCAAGAGCATGTCTGATTTTTGGAAATTCGTAATTCGGGTAATATTTATGATTCATTTCATTGTTGGCAGCTCAGAAGAAAGCAAGAAAACTGGTTTTTGTCACGTGTAGTCATATTACGAGTAGATGTAAGGGTGCTCTTGTTAAAAACATGATTTAATTCCTGAGTGATTTGCATTTAAGTCATCTGTTGTTAAAATTTGATTAAAATCCCTGTAGAGGCAATCTTCTTCTTTATTGCAATGCAAATAGCTTCTGTGGTATTCTGCCACTTGGCTTTTGTGTGCCTTCATTTTGGAAAATCTATTTATCCCCAGCCTCCTGTTTTTTGCTGTCATTTTCAAGTAAAACTGTTAAATTCTGCACCAACATTTCCTCTTGGAAACACCTTCTGGTTCAATTCATTCCTAAGAAAGGTGATGTCTCAAATCCTTTCCTTTAGATTTTGTTCTTCTTAACTTTTGGTTTGGGCAAAGGATGCAAAACTGTACCCAGCACTTTTTAAACTTAAATCCAACTTTTTGCTTTACCAGTCTGGCTACCATAAGGCAATATCCTTCAAAGACCTTAACTGTTGCACTGATTTACATAAATTATCTTTGTCTCTGCAACATTTTAGGTTTCAGCCAACATTTTTATTTTTCTGGTTCCCATTCTCTTTGCCAATGATATTCCTTAGTTTTGTTCTCTTGCATGGTTTGGTCTGTTGACGCTGAACACTTAAGTTGCACAGCGTTCTGTTTTGTATTTTCATCTGTTATATTTGATCTTTGATTACTTGTTTGTGTAAACTTTTTAACTACGTTATTCTATATATATTTTTTGTCATTAAGGACAGATCTGTTTTGTGAGCCCATTGAGGGAGTACCAGTGTGACTTATTGTCTTTTTAATCTGTGAATAACAATTTTGTGTTATTACTTTTAGAACTAAATATTGAAGGTACACAGTACGGCAAATGTTTTATCGCTCTGAAAAATCTCTTCAGGTCATGATGGAGCAGGAAGATAAGGAAAATGTGTCTGCTCGGTTGGGCCGTTTGGGTCTTGGATCGCAGAAGTCCCATACAAACTCCACTTATGGTAAGCATAATGATGTACATTTGGCTATTTTAAATAAAGCAGTATTGTTTATTTTTAAAATTAGGATAGTCCAGGGTTTGTTAAAAATTGAACTTGGTACATATATTGATGATTAGTAGGGTAAAAAACCGCATGGTACAAGGGTGGACCATGCACGATCAATGTGTACAACCCCAAGAAAAATACATTATAACGCCTCCTGACACTGGAGTAGAGGTCTTTAGCTCAGTTTCTCACCAATGTCAGGATGCGTTATAATGTACTTCTTTTGGGGTTGTACACGTTGATCGTACATGGTCCACCCCTGTACCATGCGGTTTTTTACCCTATGTGTGATTTTTTCAGGAAAATATTATGTAGGGCTTTCACATAAACAGTAACATTAAAAAAAATACATTTCACTTGGTATTACTTTTTTTTTTTTTTTTTTTTTTTTTAACTGAACATTGTACTTTTTATTTTCAGGAAGTAAGAATGATAATGGTACAAGAACAGATATGAGTAAACAACCATTAACAACCAAGAGCAGCAACCCCTTGAGACCTCTACTTGGTTATCGTCCTGCCTTCCAGCCTCGCAAACCGCTTGGTGATGACACAAACCAACAGAGAAACAAAGAAAATACTCTGTCTGGGAGAGGTATGTAGTTATGTTGCCCTTTTTCAATTGTCATACTGCATATGAGAAAGGCAATGGTAGTGTGAGAGGAATGGGTACTTAGAAAGTGGTCCATTTTGCTTGTTAATAAGGGTGTTCTGTGGTCAGTGATATTGGTAGTAGTGATGTTCTGATGGTAGCTGTAGTTATAGCCTACCTCTGATAAAGTCAGTTGTTGCATATGTATAACAGCCTTTTTGAAAATGTATGATGGAATGGCCAATTAAATGCATCAACTCAACCATTCCTGCCACTGGGAAAAATGAACAGTGGAGACATTTTTTGTTGAATGTTAAAGGTAATAAAGGTAGTATTGCTCACAGAAAATGAAGGTACAGTGCTCCTTGGTAATGGAAGACAAGGTTAATTTTCACAAAGTCATCCTCCAGTTTTAAGACAGCAACTGTGGGTAATCACTGATAATTCAATTTTAAGCAACTCCAGAACTGGTAGGTTTTGCAAGTCTCAAAAGTCAGCCATGATTCAGAGCCATGGAGAATAACATGGAGAATACTATATGATCAGGAATCTGTTCGATTTTTGGAGTTACTATATGATCAGGAATATGTAAACTCCCCTGTACTGAGTCTGATGCAGCTTTGTCAATTGTAGTAACATTTCAAGAGCAGTAATCAAACATTTAATTAGAAATACAGAATTATTTTTGATAAACAATATTATTAATTTTTCTTTTAACTTTTCATAGAGCTACCCAACAGTATGGGAACTAACCATTATTTTAGGCTTTCACAAGCCTGCCAAGGATAAACTCCTGGATTCCAGTTAGCACTCTATAGCACTGACATCTGGATTGTGCAAGATAATTGAGAAGGTGTCACTGCATGACTTGTGTGGGTCGTAGAGAAAAAAGGCCTCTTGTCACCTGCTCACTGTAATTTTCTCCCAATGCATTCAACTGTTTTTATTAGCCTGTCCTCTGTGTGAGAGACTCATTCATTCAGCATCATGTGACTATTTTTTTTAACCATGTAAATGCTTATGATGCTTCATGGAGTTATGGAAATATGGAAATTTAAAGAATAAGATTCAGACTACACTATTCCCATAAATATTAACAACTATTTGTTCTCTAATGTAGAGAGGATATTGTAGTTATGTCTTTTGATGTTTATACCACAATGTATTGAGTTTTGAGGAAGTGTTATTGTTTTATGTATTCAGTCTTAGGTACACTTCATATTCTATAATGAAATTGTTCCTCTTTACGATTAGGTTTTACTGCTCCTCAACCAAGGCCTACATGTCAACCTAGCAGACACATCACCCAGTCAGTTCATGCACCACAGCCAAGACCTGTAATTCATTCAAAACCTGCCACCACTCATTCTGGAATGAAGACTACAAGTCCAGCAGTTGATTCAAAGTCTAGAGTCCCTCAAGGAAATGCAAAAACAGCATCATCACAGCCCTCGGTATTGAAAAGAGTGGTGCCTGAAGCTAGGAAGCCTCTTGAACGTTATAGACCAGTTTTAAAGCCATCAGGTAAAGTACCTCTTCCCTTTCTCCCCTTTTTGTATACAAAGGCTAAGATAGAGTAAAAATCAGCCTTTAAACCTTGGCATAGAGGAAAACAAAGGTGTATTAAGTGTGGGCCATTAACCCTCTTACGCCGATTGGACGTATTAAACGTTGAGTCAAAATGTCTCCTGTATGCCGATTGGACGTATCATACGTCGGCTCAAAAAAGTTTTTTAAAAATTCGCGGAAAAATACTTATAGGCCTACCAGCCAAAAACTTTTGAATCATGTGACTTGGGGGATGCTGGTAGTTCACGGATCAAGGCGTTGTTTTGTTTACAATCGCTACGCAGACGCGCAAGCGCGAATTTCTTTCTTATTGCACTAAAAAGTATCAGTGACACATCTCAAAAATTATTTCGTCACTGACATAATTTTTGCACCATTTTAAATTATCCTTTACATGAAGTAACGTATATATGAAAATGTGCGCAATTTCATGTAAAATACAACAAAAAAAAATACTCCCATGATTGTAGCTTTTATCAGTTTTGAAATATTTTGCATATAAATAACGATAAGTGCAAAAATTTCAACCTTCGGTCAACTTTGATTCTACCGAAATGGTCGAGAAATGCAATTGTAAGCTAAATTTCTTATAATATAGTAATATTCAATCATTTGCCTTCCTTTTGCAACAAATTGGACATCTCTAGCACAATATCTCTATTTATGGTGAATATATGATAAAACTTTTTCCTTACGTTCGTGCGATAACTCTTCCGATAAATTTTTTCGTGCGATTGTCCTAATGTTTGCACCCTTTTAAATTTGCCGTTACATAAAGTTTTATATATGGAAATGTGCGCAATTTCATGCACAATACAACATAAACAACCCATGGTTGTAGCTTTTATCAGTTTTGAAATATTTTCATATAAATAACGTTAAGTGCAAACATTTCAACTTTCGGTCAACTTTGACTCTACCGAAATGGTCGAAAAACGCAATTGTAAGCTAAAACTCTTATATTCTAGTAATATTCAATCATTTACCTTCATTTTGCAACGACTTGGGAGTCTCTAGCACAATATTTCGATTTATGGTGAATTTATGAAAAAGAAAAAAAAAAACATTTTCCTTACGTCCGCGCGGTAACTCTTCCGAAAAAATCAGAATTTTTGTTGTGTGATTGTCGAAATGTTTGCACCATTTAAAATTAGCTGTTACATATAGTTTTGTATATGAAAATGTGCGCAATTTCATGTAGAATACAACTAAAAATGATTGAAGGTAGTAGCTTTTCTCTTTTTTCGAAATATTTGCATATAAATCACGATAAATAGAAAAAAATCCACGTTCGGTCAAATTTGACTCTACCGAAATAGTTGAAAAACGCAATTGTAAGCTAAAACTCTTACGGCCTAGTAATATTCCGTCATTTTTCTTCATTTTGAAACAAATTTGAAGTCTCTAGAACAATATTGTGATTTATGGTAAATTTTTAAAAAATATATTTACCTTCACTCCGCGCGCCGATTCGCGGCCACAAGTCTCCGAAATACGTACATCGCATTATCCTAATATTTGCTCCTTTTCATATTAGAGTTTTTATAGAGTTTCATATATCAAAATGTGCGCAAATTCATGAAGAATACAATAAAAATAATTGAAGGTTGTAGCTCTTTCCATCTCCGGAATATGTGCATATAAAAAAAAATATATATAAAAATTTCGACATTCGGTCAAATTTAACTCGTCCGAAATGGTCGAAATCTACAATTCTAATCTAAAACTCTTACAGTATCGTAATATTCAATCATTTGTCTTAATTTTGAAACAAATTCTAAGTCTCTAGAACAATATTTAGAATTACGGTGAATTTTTGATAAAAAACATTTTTTTTACGTCCGCGCGTACGAATTCGTACATCATTTTGTGATATTATTTTTCCGGTGTTGCTTTTTATTGTTTACTATGTATTTATATATCAAAATGATTGCAATTTAGTGTACAATACAACGAAAAAAAAGTAACTCGTTAGCTTTGACCGTTTTTTGCACAGCGTGATTTGAATACAATTATCTATGATTTTTTTTTTTTTTTTTGCTACCATATATGCATTATTTACATATGATAATGATATTATTTTTCATTTCTGATGATTGCATACTAAACTTCAGGCAATGACAAAAAATGAGCCAAAAATGAACTCTTAATCTTCAAAACTAAGCGCTGTGATTTTTTGAAAAAATTATTTTTTCTGCTTCCGCGCTCACTCCAAACCGGCGCCGGCATACGGGAGAAGTTTTGATTTTTAGGGCTTCGGCGTAAGAGGGTTAATACACAGCAGTAGACTGTCCTCTTAGGTTCTCTTAGGATATTGGAAAATGTGAGCAGAGAAGGTTGAAAGGAGCTTGAACAAGTAACTTAGGTTATGCACATTGTTTGTAAAAGTGAACAAGACAGAATTGAAAGTTATATAATTTGTTTTTAAATCTCTGTTGAAGTGGGTCAAAGCCATGGCTTAGTTTGTGAACTTTGACTGATTGCATTTTTTCTACTTAATTATGAGGATAAAACTTTTGTTTCAAAATAATTTCTTTTGAAAACTTTTTGAAACATTGACCAAACTGGAATACTTGAAGATGTGTACTTTAACATAAAGATTTATGATTCATATGATTGATAACATCTGGGAGTTGGTGTTTATTAATGATTCAGAGACAGTGGTGATAGTATATATTTTACAGAATTTCCTAATGGGCTTCTTATTTTGTAATGGTGCTTTTCATGTAGGCGAGTCATTATATGTCAGTACTTTAAAAGCTTAAATTGTATGTTTATGTGACTGTGTTTAAGTTTCCTTCTTTTGCAGGATCTGAACAACCAAAGAGTGCAGGTACTAAGGTAAATCAGTCTTCTGACAAAAGCAAAAGTCAGCACCCATGTTCATCTGCAGCACCAAAGTCTGTCATATCTAGTCTGTCCACTTCAAGCCAAAGCAAAGAAAATGTATCAAATATTAAGAATGATGTTGATATCAGTACTACACAGAATCCACTAGAGAAATCAAATTCTAATGCAGAAGAGAAGAAAGATGAAGTTAATCCAGCTAACTGCAAGGAAACACGGCAGTGTTCGTCTGAAGTGTCTGAGGCTTGTGGTGAAAGTACTCAGAATCATGAGGTTGAAAAACAAAGTTCATCTTCATCACCTATTCAAAATGGAAAGGTTGAAAACAAGTTTGATCAAGCTGCCAGCATTAGTAAATTTCCACACAGTGACAATGTAAAAGTGACAGTTGAAGGACAGTCTAAGCCAGAAAAAGTTGAAAGTAAACCTGAAGTTACCCATCAGTCAGGTGTTGAGTCTGTAAGTGGAGAAGCATCAGAGGAAGAATTAAAGCAAAGTTCAATTGATGATGATCAAGAAGCAGATGACGGAAGTGAAGCTACAGATGAAGCCTATGATGCCAAAAAGGATGCTTTTGCTCTTGCTGACAAAGAAAGGCCTAATTCAGGGTTTGTATTGTTTGGTACATTTAAAAAGAAAAAAAAAAATTTCAATATCAAGTTTGGTATTCTATTAAGGAAATGTTTTAGAAAATATAGTAGTATATAACAAAGATTTGATAAAATAGAAAGTAGTAATGTGGATCATATATTTTCCACATTTTGTTATTCAGAATACTGTATGCCATCTCTTACATTATTTTTAGTTAGAGCAGGGATGTGCTGAATGTGTACTGGTATTATGTATATCTTTTTGGAGGCTAAACTTCCAGAGTAGAATCTAGAGGCAGTTGTATCTTACAGGTATTTCTGAGAATGGTATTGTATTGCCAGTATTAAGCTCCTAGGTCTGGTCCCAGAATATGGTGAATGTAACCCAAATGACTGTGAGTTTGTTAACATGTCTGATAGTGAATACTAACTAATTTTGGAAATTTCTCACAAGCTTTAGCTGATTATCATTCTTGATGGGTCTTTTTAAACCTTTGAGACTCCAGTGCCTATTCCTAAGTGTTTTAGGTTCCATTGATGTCAAATGATGTAATCCATAGGATATTTTCTGCCAGGGTTAAATTTTGTACATGAACTTTCCTGTCAAGAACTATACTTAGCTTACGTCTCTGACGTCGCCACAGAATTCAAAACTCGCGGCAAACGCGACAGGTAGGTTAGGTGATCTACCCTACCCGCCGCTGGGTGGCGGGTGTATTAACCAATCCCCCTTTCCAGTCAGATTTTCTCTGTCGCCGGTGTCGACTACACCTGTTGTCGGTACCTCTCGATATTGGATTCTTACTCGTTTTTGCCCTGGATTGTTTCATCGGACTTTTGGTGAAGTACTTGCTCTTTGACTTGGCATTCGCAATTTGTGGACCGTTTTTTTATTATTCTTTGGATTTTTCTTGGGATTTCATTATGTCTGATTTGGAGATTTAAGAAATCAGCTATGTTCAGAGTTTGTTCTGTTAGCGATTGTAAGGTGAGGCTACCGAAAGTTGCGGTAGACCCTCACACAGTATGCATGAAGTGTAGGGGAATGACTGCTCATTTATTAACCCTTGTAGAGAATGTGGTAAATTGAATGAAGAAGAATGGAAGGCGCTTTCTTCTTTCTAAGAAAGCTTGAAAAAGACAAGGTTAGGAAAGCTTCATCTAGGAGTTCTAGTAGGTCTCGCGCTAGCGAGTTTGAAGTTGATAACCCTGTTGTAGACGTAGTACCTTTACCAGTTTCAGCCCCTGCTCCCTGCATCGAACCCGAAGATGCGCCTTCGGAGGTGGACACTATGAGAGCCACTATTCGCAGCATGGAGTTGAAGATTAAAGCGCTAGAAGGTAAGAGTGATAGTGATATGTGCAGTGATCCCAGTGCAGTGGAGGGTGCGTCTGATCGGCTCCCTAATGCTTCTAGGCCTAGACCTCTTCCAGACTCCCAGACCCAGTGGAGGAGGAAAGTCGAAAGCTGCAGGAAGGTTAGGGAGAACCCCCACCGGTCAGGCGTCCCCTCGGTAGCGCCTGATGTTCGCTCCCAGGCTACCTTGGATCGCGCCAAGAGAGAAGTCTTACAGCAATGCTTCTCGTCTTCGCCTTCTCCTTCGCCTAAGCGTGGTTGGAGCTCCTCGGAAGCTTCTCGGCCGTCGAAGAGAGCCTGGCAGGCTTCTTCCGCTCTTCCCTCCAGCCCTGAAGTTTTTTTGGAAGATCTTGGATTGGAAGTGAAGAAACCTAGGATTTCGTTGGAGTTTCGTTCTCCTAGTAAGGATCGAGCTGTCTCCCGTTAAGGACTTTGGGAAATCTCCTACCTGTATTTTGGCTAGTCTGCAGGCGCAGATTATGGCTCTGGCTGACTCCTTGATTGTGACCTCTCGTCGTAGGAAGGACGTATCGCTCCCGGTAAAGAAGTCCAGGCGCTCTTCTCCAGGTTTACGCTATTCGTCAGTAACTGCCCTCTCTCCAGGATTGGATCGTAGTACAAGGCGCTCTTCAACGGACAGGCGCTCTCCTGCGGACATCGTTTCTCCGTCGGACGAGGGGCAGGCTTCCTGTAGACGAACCTCTCCCAACAGTTGCTCGTCTCGAGACAGGATCTCTCCCAATGGCAGGCGCCAAGAGCCTGGTAGGCGTTTTTCTCCTGGTAGCCGCTCACCATCAGGCTTCCGATCTCCTGTGACCAGGCGCCCTTCGACAGACAGGCGCTGTTAGCCTAGCAGGTGCTCTTCTCCTGTCAACCGCCCTTCGCTTAGCAGGCGCCAAGAGCCTAGTAGATGCGCTTCTCCTGCCAGGCGCTATTCTCCTGATTTTCGCTCTCCTCGTGTTAGGCGCCGGGAGCCTGTCAGATGCCTCTCCCCTTGTAGGCGCTCGTCGCCAGAGATTCGCTCTCCTCGCAGCAGGCGCCAAGAGCCTGATAGGCGCTTCTCGCATGGCAGGCACTCTTCGCCAGGCAGCCGCTCTCCTTTAGACAGGCGCCATGAGCCTGATAGACGCATTTCGCCTAGTAGGCGCTCTTCGCCAGACTTTCGCCCTGCGTTCGTTAGGCGCCAAGAGCCTAGGGAACGCCCTCATCCTGACAAGAAGGATTTTTCAGGCAGACTCTCATCGGAAGTTATGACTTCCCCTGTTAGATGTCAGACGTCTTCCAGACGTACTTCCAAAGATGGATGCTCTGCTGAGGACAAGACCGCCTATCCTCGTAAGGATCGTGAAAGATCTTCGGCCGAAGAAGAACAGGATCCCTCGGAAGAAGAAATCCCTAAAGATTCCTCTGTTTCCTCCAACAAGAGATTAACAGACCTGTTGCTTCAGGAATTCGGAGACGCCCTTTCTCCTGTCGCCCCTCCTTCGCCCCCCTCGTTATTTTCGACCACGAAAACTTCGAAGGTTTCATCCTGTGTCAGGATGAAGCCTGCAATCTCTATGAAGAAGGCGCTTAGAGGTTTTGGCGAGTGGCTTCTTTCGAAGGAAGAGAAAGGGAAGACAGTGTTCTCTTTCCCTCCTTCTAAGCCTACTGGAAAGCTAGGGTTCTGGTATGAATCTGGAGAACCCTTGGGCATCGTTCTTCCCTCCTCGGCAGACTTGGACTTCTCTTCGCTGGTGGATTCCTCTCGACGCTCTGCCCTCATGTCTGCTAAGACGACGTGGGGGATGAATGAGCTTGACCACCTGTTGAAGGGAATGTTCCAGTCTAGGAAGAATTCAACTTCCTAGACTGGTCTTTGGGCGTTTTGGCCAAAAAGATGCAGACCCCGGATTCCCTTTCACCTGAAGATCTTAACAGTGTTCTCACGTGTATGGACAAGGCAGTGAGAGATGGATCGAGTGAAGTCGCTTCCCTTTTCGGAGCGGGAGTAATTAAGAAAAGATCTGTTTACTGTTCGTTCCTGACGAAATCAGTATCTCATGCTCAGAGAGCCTCTCTCCTTTATTCTCAGCTCTCTCCTCAACTCTTCCCTAAGAAGATCATTCAAGATGTTTCTAGTGCTCTTTCAGCTAAGGCTACACAGGACATGCTAGCCCAGTCTACCAGGAAGCCTCGCACTTCTTTCCAGGCTAAGACCAAGAAAGAGACTCCCGTTAGGCAGGAGCCCTTTCGAGGAGTCACTCTTGCCAGAGCTTCTTCCTCTAGAGGATCTAGACCCGCTAAACGAGGGAAGACCTTCTCTAGATCCATCAGAGGGAAGAAGTAGTATTCAAGTTCTCCAGACATCAGTGGGTGCCAGACTACTGAAAGGGGCGGACAACTGGTCACTCTCGATTGTCCGCAAAGGCTACCTCATTCTCTTCATATCAAGACCTCTGTTGACGACGACTCTGTGGGAGTTGGTAGCCAAGTACAAGGACCCCATCATGAATCAAGCCCTTTCTCTAGCAGTAGATCTTATGCTAGAGAAGGAGGCGCTAGAACTAGTGAAAGATCCTCATTCTGCGGGTTTTTACAACAGACTGTTCCTAGTTCCCAAGAGCTCAGGAGGATGGAGACCGGTTCTGGATGTAAGCGCCCTGAATGTCTTCGTAGAAAAGAGGAAGTTCGCCGATGAGGACGACTTCTTCAGTGTTGGCGGCTCTTCGTCCTGGGGACTGGATGGTGTCCCTAGATCTTCAGGACGCTTACTTCCATGTGCCTATCCATCCTTCTTCACGGAAGTTTCTGAGATTCATGATGGGAGGGAAGATCTACCAATTCAGGGCCTTGTGCTTCGGCCTCTCGACAGCCCCTCAAGTTTTCACGGGTTTAATGAAGAACGTAGCGCAGTGGCTACATTTGGAGGGAGTGAGGCTGTCGCTCTATCTCGACGATTGGCTGATCAGAGCAAGCTCACAAGAACGATGTCTGGAAGACCTACAGAAGACACTTACTTTGGCAAGTTTGCTGGGACTTCTAGTGAACTTCCAGAAGTCACAGTTAATCCCCAGTCAAGAGCGGATATATCTGGGGATTTGGATGGTTTCTCCGGATTTTCGGGCATATCTGTCACCAGAGAGGATTGCTCGTTGCCGCGAGAAACTAACGACCTTCCTAGAGAAAGATGCATGCACAGCGAGGGAGTGGATGAGTCTGTTGGGGGGACACTCCTCGCTGGAGCAATTCGTTTCTGTAGGAAGGTTGCATCTCTGACCCCTCCAATTCTTTCTTTACCAGAATTGGAGGCGTCTCTCTCAAGATCTGGAGTTCTCCTTCAAGATAACAAAAGGAATCAAGAAGGACCTTCTGTGGTGGGCAGACCCTCTCCAATTTGCAGAAGGTCTGTCTCTACACATGCCGAACCCGAACCAAGTATTGTTTTCCGACGCGTCGGAGACGGGTTGGGGTGCGACCCTAGGGTCAAGAGAAGTGTCAGGCACCTGGGAGGTTGGAACAGGTGTCCTGGCACATCAACAACAGAGTTGATGGC
>NC_061088.1:1636333-1714940 GCF_015104395.2 Macrobrachium nipponense | reverse complement strand
GCCATCAACTCTCCTCCCCCCTTGTTTTTTTGGAGGAAGGAAAGTTGGTGGAATTTATTTACTCCTACGCCCTACTGAAAGGGAAAATTAGGATGGTGCTCTATTGAGTAGCTCACCTGCATCTCGTCCTTACCCAGCAGGGTGACGACCGTGTCCCTCTACCGAAGGTAGAGGAAAGAAAAGATGGGAAGAGGAGCCAGTCACACTCTCATTCCTCATCCATTCTTACGGTCACACCAGGACTCGATGCTGTTCATCCTGCGAGGGTCTGGGTTAACTACACACGTGGTTTGAGCAACCACCACGGTTCCCAAGGAAAAAAAAAAAAAAGATCCCAAGGAAAAACTGTGGGCAATATCCTGAAGGTAGGAAAAGGGAGGTGCATGCGGTCCGGTTGGACGGGGCCCATGCGCCTGCCTTCATACCTGCGCCACGGAGAAGTTCTTGCGGAACGCGACGAGAATGATGAAGAGGCGTCCACACTCATCCTGGGTGTCGAGTTTTCTTCAGACAGCTCCGTCGCGCCTTCACAGGACAAAGCAGCATAGCCTTCGTATCGGATGAAGTCCATTAGGGAGGGTATTGTGAAGGACTCGACAATCGTCAGTTACCGAAGGGTTCTGAGTCTTCGCTACGAAGATTCGGTACGAAATCGAGCGTCACAAATCCCCATCCCTTTGTGCTTGACTTCTCAAGAGAAGTCATGCAGTTACCTAAGACGAAAAGAAGGGAATAGTCGTATGACCTATCCCTCTTCTCGACTTTGGTTATGTACAGTACTCATACTGACAAGGTATTAAGACGAAGTAATGATTGCTCTGGAAACAACCGAACTAAGTCCACAGCATAGTTCGTAACTGACTCGGGCGCTCTGACAGCTGCCGACTGACTGGTTCGGAATCAGTAGAGGCAATTTGTCCAAGCATCCGGGTAAGTCACGTGACCTTCGCCCTTTAAAGAGTTTATGCTGAGAGACCACACAAATAAAATATTTGTTAGTCACCGATGCCGGACGGCGCGGCGATGATTCTCTTAATGCATAAGCTCAAAAGGCGAAAGTCAATTGCCTTCAAAAGACCGAGGTCCCTGATGGCAAGAAAATCTCATAGACGTTGAATCTCAGCTTAAGGAGAAACAACACTATGTGACGTTGAAGACGAAGGTAGGCAATGAATGCAACCTACGTCTTCCAGCTGAATCGAGAGAAGGAATCTCAAGATTCTAAACCTGTGCTTACAAATGACTGAAAACGCTAACCGCCATTTCATTGCTGTCCGTTGTGCAATGAAAGCGGGGCGTTCTTCAGTAATGAAACACAGGGGAGTGCCGCCTGAAGAAACTGCTTCTCATGGGCTGAACGTTTGGAAGTAGAGCTGGCAGGTGTGGGAGTAGGCGATGTCTTTCAATACATCTGCTAATCCGGGGTGAACAATGAACAATTGCACACCTCCGAATACAAGATATTTTGAGGACAAACTCAGATTCCGCAAAAAATCATTCGCATTATCGAGATACGATGCAGCAAGAGACTATTACAGAATTCTGTTACCGTGCGGTAAACAGAAAGATGAGAGTCGAATAGATATCTCTGTTTAAAATTCTCGCAATACCGAAGACGATGAATACTAGCGTCACAGCAGTAGATGGTCATTCATGTATGCGAGAATCCCCGTTAATCAGAGACTTAGTCCGTGATTGTTGGGCAGAGATACGGTTGGTATTCAAATCAAAGCAGGTGAGAAAGACATACCAACAAACCGTTCATCTCAAAGCGGCAGGCTGGTACTGAAATGCCTCGGGCAATTCAATACGCAGTAGCTGTCGCTGACTCGTCATCCTGAGTTGCCAAGTATCTTTCCACGAAGGAATGCGTTCGGCTAGAACCACCGAGCATAAAAAGATATGCTCGAGCAATTATATTTATAGCGAAAACTAATTTCGGTAAATATAAAAGCTTAACTGGTGTTGTTGTGACACACCATAAGTATATAAAATTGAAACTGGAAACTCCTGGGAGGTTGCAGGCAACCCGAGTTGCAGTTCAATTAGAATACTTTTCGTCTAAGTCGCAATCCGTAGAATAACCAGGATATGCGCCTACCCCTCGGACCATTCAACTGCTTAGCAGAATCAGTCGCGAGGTTAATATACGTAGTATATTTGTAGGATTCTGAACAACGATCTCCATCCTAAATTCTTTCCTTCAAGAAAACAAAATAAGATTGGAGAATCGACCACCTTCGGTCTCTATCAAAGAGATGGAAGAAGTCTTCCTCGAAGGAAAGCTTCAATGGTGAACAGAATACTAAGACGATAGTTCAAGCCAAACTGGATATTCCTGTCCGTTCTTCTCTATTCCAGGTTGGTCGCCTACTGTGAGATAGTCTTCTTTCAGCAAGCAGTCTTCTTCCTAATGCTAGAAAATTCCAGGAATTCGAGCATAGGCGAGGTTCCCGATTATCGTGTAACATATCGGGGATTCTCGTCTCGCTCACTTTGGACCGTGGTCTCGCCTAATGTTTGGAGATCGTAAAGAAAACTCTAACACTCTGAATTGCGCAGGGGAAACACCAAAAGTCCCAGTAGAATTCTAAAGCCAGTCTGCGAAACCCCCACCGAATTCGTCAAACGATATCGGCTGGTCGGTCCTCTCGATTCCTGTAGAAATCGAGAATGGGGCAGGATCCCGGATCCCTCCATCAACGGACCGGGGCTACGTCAGGTAGGAGGACCCCGAAGGTCCCCCCTGGAACCCCCCTAGCGCAGTCCCCAACGTGGGATCCTACAGAGAAATCTCTGTAGGATCCTTTTTTTTACCCCTTCCCCTTTATTTCGTAGCCGTAAGGAGAGAGGGAATGGGGAGGAATTGGATACTCGCTCGCCTTCCCCAGTGGAACTAGCAGTTGGAGAAGAGTAGGAGCAGCCATCGCCTTGCGGCGATGGTCTCTCAGAGTCTGGGAAAACGTATCGTCAGGAGAAAACGTTTTCCCGAGGAGGGTTACGAACAACTCTCACTGTAGGTAAGGGTCTGCCGCCACTGTGAACGTCGTCTGGGTGGGGCTGATCGACACCTGACAGGAGAGAGCCGATACCGTCCTCCGACTCATTCCAGTCCTCGTCGAGGTCGAAACCTCTCAGGAGGACCGAAGGAGTATTTAAATACCCGGTGTCCGAAGACACGTAGAAACGCCGCTGTCGCAGTAGAGGAGGTGGAAGTAGCTTGATCGACCGGCCAGAACTGAGAGAGCCTTCTTGTCCGGAGACGAGAGACTCTGTCTGGTTCAAGACAGAATCGGCAAGCTCCGATCGCGGCAAACCCACCGTCGGTTTGGGTTCCCTCTCGGGTCCCCAAAACGACTCGAGCAGAGACATGGGCTCTGCTGGTGGGAGCGGCGATCCTTCCCCCAGGTCGTTGTGCTGACGAATCAGTGCAATAACCTGGGTAAAGTTACTCTGAATCTCGGAAGTTTCAGCGTCTTGAGGAGTAGGAGGGCCGTCCAGTCCCTCCAAACAAGAGCAGCTCCCAGGACCCTCCCTCCTTCAGAGACAGAACTGACGCTACCCCCTCCCCCCCCTGACGTGGCGCCTTCCAATCACTTTGCGCGTACGTCAATGGGCGGGTGGCTCCAAGACCATTTTTTACGTGGCACGTGCGGGCGTCGTGACGGGATCTGTGAGATTGCGCACCTCTCACGGGGATCACTCCTAGATACTCGCCTCTTTCCCGGTGTAGCCCGAAGAGGAAGTTGAAGGTAGTGGAGAGACAGACCTGACGCTACCCCCCGCTCGCTGGCAGGACCAGCGTACGTGGGGGGCTGCAGCCGATCACCAACCCGCGGTGGGGATCGATCTGCAGGCCTGGCCGTGCCGCTCACCTGTGGCGAGCGGCTCGACTGAGCACGTCGACCCCGGTCCCGTGCGTCAGACGAGCTGCTGCTGGTCACCGTATCCGCCCGGTCCCTGTGGGAGCGGTGGTCA
Organism: Macrobrachium nipponense; assembly: GCF_015104395.2. Classification (NCBI taxonomy): domain Eukaryota; kingdom Metazoa; phylum Arthropoda; class Malacostraca; order Decapoda; family Palaemonidae; genus Macrobrachium; species Macrobrachium nipponense. The sequence goes on along the minus strand of NC_061088.1, from coordinate 1,710,962 downwards.
GGTGACCTGCAGAGCTCGCTTTCGCCGTGAGACCGGTGAGCGTCCTCGCGGCACGTCAAACCGCTGGTACCGTCGGTCGAGGGGACCTGGGGGGACCTCTTCCCAGCCTCAACCCGTGGCCGGTCAGAGACCGTCACGTGCTCCCGATGTACCGGCTGGTCGCTGCGAGAGCGGCCGCTGGCCTGGCGAGAGTCACCTGAGCGGCTCTCGACAGTCTTCTGCTCCGTGCCTCGGTCATGACGCTGAGCGAACTCAGGCGTCTTAACTTTGGCTGCACGGTCACGAACCCGAGGAGACGTACACTCGGAACTTCTCGCGGACGAGAAACCGAGCCGGTACCTGGCTTAGCAGCAGAGCTGCCAAGACCAGGCGAGGGTGTACCAGCGGTAGCCCAGCACACCCTTGGTCCCCGTCGTCGTCTTCTTCTCAGAAGGGGAGACGGGCCCCGTTCCCGAAGGAACAGGAGGACCAGCAGAAGAACCCCCCCGTCACACCGGAGTGTGACGAGCCCTTCGAAGTTCCCGAAGGGAGTCTTCTTAGGGGAATAATAAAAAACCCGGTTACCAGCTGGTCGCTGCGAGAGCGGCCGCTGGCTGGCGAGAGTCACCTGAGCGGTTCTCGCCAGCCTTCTGCTCCGTGCCGTGGTCTTGGCGCCGAGAAAGAACTCTGGCGCCGAAACGTTTGGCTGCACGATCTCCCGAGGGAGAGCGTACACTCGGGATCTCCCGCGAACGAGAGACCGAGCCGGAACCTGGCGTAGCGGCATCGCCGCTAGCACCAGGCGAGGAAGTACCAGAGCTCACCGATACTCCTCTGGTCCCCGTCTATCTCTTCCTTACGGAAGGGGAGACGGGCCCCGCTCCCGAAGGAGCAGGAGGACCAGCAGAAGGACCCCCCGTCCACCGAGGTGGGACGGGCCCTTAGAAGTTCCCGAAGGCGACTTCTTAGGGGGGGGGAGGCAGCCTTCTTCTTCTTCGGCTTATGGGCCATTAGAAGTCGAAGGGGAAGAGCAGCAACAGACGAAGACGAAGATGACACCTTCCGTCTTCTTAGTCAGCTCACGCAGGACAGTCCATCAGGTCCTCCATCCAGGCCGGAGTCGGGCCTATTGCCGAAGCAACACGGCCCGACTGCACCTGTCCGAAGGACGGACTGGACTGGGGAAGACACACCATGGGCAGGACCAGCATGGACAGGCGCAGGAACCAGGAGCGACAGGAACAGCCAACCAGCTCAGGAGCGGCAGGAACAGCGGCCAGCGCGGTAGGAACAAAACAAGAAGGGACAGCCACCAAGCCAGTAGCTCGGGAACCACATCAGCGACAGGTACGGCAGGCCAGCCATCGCCTCGTAGAATCATCGGCAGCCAGCGTGGTACTGGCGGCCGGTCCAGGGGCGAGCTGCTGGAACAGCGGAAGTCTGGGCAGGCAACCATGAAAACACAGGCGGGGGCGGCGGCATACCCCTCCTCGGTACGGCGGCGACCGGCCTAGAAGCGGCAGACGGCGTCACCGACACAGCATGGGGAGTGTAGACCCAGCGGGGGGAAGCAGCATAAGCGGCCGTGAAGGTTGTATGGAGACCACTCAAGGTCACCGCCCCAGACCTCGCTAGACGCTGCAGCAGATCATGGATGCTAGGCACGCCCTGCAGCCGCAGTGGCCCATACCTGTCCAAGGTCGTCTCCCACGATGTAGCACCTGCGGTAGCACAGACAGATTAGTAAGAGGGGTTCCATCACGCACGGGGGGGGGGGGGTGGGGGGGGGAGACATGCCCCACCCCGACGGAAGGAAAGACCCCACCCCAAAACAAAATACTAGGAAGCTGAGCGGGGGGGGCAGGAAAGAAGACGAGAATCGGATACCAAGGGAGTCGCGGGGAGAGCTTTCCGACGACTTCTGGCAGACCTTCGCTTCCCCTACCCCCGCACAGCAGTGAAAAGTATTATGAAAATGAAACAGAATACTGCCACTTGCGATTCACTTCATAGAACTTAAAGGGGGGGAAAAATCAATTCCCGGTAAGAGCGGAAACTTGATCCATAATAATATGATGCTAACATAAATATATATGAAATGAACAATACTGCACTTGCTATTTTCACTTTCACAGCAATAAATCGTAAGATTATTCCCGGGCTAAGAGCGGAAACTGATAAAACCAAAATTAAATTTGATGCAATTAATAAATGAAAATGAAAAGAAAACTGCATTGCGAATCCACTTTCATTGCATTCTATTCATACAAAATAAGAGGCTCTGCCGAGCGCAATCAAGCTCTCGGCAAACGAACGCACAGGGCAAAAAAAAAATATAATGAAAAAGAGTACTTACATCTTTCAATTACACCCCACTTTCGCCCAAAATACATGACTCGGCGCGAGTGCGCCCGCCTCGGCACCGAACACAATTCAAGGGTTCAATTCATGAAAAGAGCGGAAATCACCGTCTCTACGGCGAGAGCTCCATGTTGATTCAAAATTAAGTAATGAAAAATGAAAACAGTGTACTTACAGTTTCATTTTCAAGTCAACAAACCATTAGTAGAAAACCAATATAAACAAAGCATACGACGATGAAGCGGGGCAGAGAGCGATGACGAACACGTCCTTCACACGCGCCGAAAGCAAAAGTGATTCTTCACCTCTCGGGCGCGCGCACGATCGGACAAAGCAGTTAACTACCGTTCTCCCCCACCCCTTGTTCGAAGCTTACGACCGTCCCAGCTGCCGCTAGTTACCTTCCTATTGTTAAAGGACCGAGGGTTTGTATTACGTATCGGAACAAAGCTAAGTTTCTGTGCCTAAACACAGCTGCTAACATGCTCCGATATCTTTTGATGGTCGAAACTGCAAGACCGCATTTTTCCCTGAGAAATACAAGGAAATCTACGATTTGGGTCACAGAGGTACTGGAAGAGGAAAGCTTCTGGTTTCTGCACCAACCGGCGAAAGACGTCCCACTTTCGACTGGTAGACTCTAAGGGTAGAGGGCCTTCTCGCTGAGGCGATAGCCTTAGCAGCCTTTGCTGAAAACCCCTTTGCTCTGACAAGACTTTTAACAGTCGAAAGCCAGTCAGATTGAGAGCGGGGAGGAGGGTTTTGGTGGTACCTGTCGAACTGGGGTTGTCTGAGCAGATCTACTCTGTGGAAGAGCTCTTGGAAAGTCCACCAACCATTCCAGTACCTCTGTGAACCAATCTTGGGTCCGGCCAGAAATGGAGCTTACCAGCTCATCCTTGTCGCTTCCGAGGCCGCAAACTTCCTGAGGGTTTGACCCAGAATCTTGAATGGAGGAAAGGCATAGACGTCCAGACCTCTCCAGTCTAGAAGGAAAAGCATCCACTGACACTGCTCCTGGGTCTGAGATCGGGGAGCAGTAGAGGTCTATCCTCGCGTTCTTTGCTGTCGCAAAGAGGTCGATATGAGGTCTGCCACATAACTCCACAGGGTCTTGGCAAACGTTCTGAGTGCAGAGTCCACTCCGAAGGGAACATTTTTGATTCTTCCTGCTCAGGAGGTCGGCCCTGACATTCCTTCCTTTATCCTGTACGAACCTGGTGAGGAGAACGATCTTCCTTGCCTGAGACACAACAGCGGTCCTTTGCTGTTTCGTACAGGGAGAAGGCGTGTGTCCCCCCCTCGCTTTCCTTATGTAAGCCAAGGCTGTGGTGTTGTCCGAGTTGACCTGAACTATAGTATTTCGGACGTGGGCTCGAAGGCTTTTAACGCCAACCACACTGCCATCAAAAAACTCTGTGTTGATGTGCCAGGACACCTGTTCCAACCTCCCAGGTGTCTGACACTTCTCTTGACCCTAGGGTCGCACCCCAACCCGTCTCCGACGCGTCGGAAAACAAATACTTGGTTCGGGTTCGGCATGTGTAGAGACAGACCTTTCTGCAAATTGGAGAGGGTCTGCCCACCACAGAAGGTCCTTCTTGATTCCTTTTGTATCTTGAAGGAGAACTCCAGATCTTGAGAGACACGCCTCCAATTCTGGTAAAGAAAGAATTGGAGGGGTCAGAGATGCAACCTTATACAGAAACGAATTGCTCCAGCGAGGAGTGTCCCCCCCAACAGGACTCATCCACTCCCTCGCTGTGCATGCATCTTTCTCTAGGAAGGTCGTTAGTTTCTCGCGGCAACGAGCAATCCCTCTCTGGTGACAGATATGCCCGAAAATCCGGAGAAACCATCCAAATCCCCAGATATATCCGCTCTTGACTGGGGATTAACTGTGACTTCTGGAAGTTCACTAGAAGTCCCAGCGAACTTGCCAAAGTAAGTGTCTTCTGTAGGTCTTCCAGACATCGTTCTTGTGAGCTTGCTCTGATCAGCAATCGTTGAGATAGAGCGACAGCCTCACTCCCTCCAAATGTAGCCACTGCGCTACGTTCTTCATTAACCCGTGAAAACTTGAGGGGCTGTCGAGAGGCCGAAGCACAAGGCCCTGAATTGGTAGATCTTCCCTCCCATCATGAATCTCAGAAACTTCCGTGAAGAAGGATGGATAGGCACATGGAAGTAAGCGTCCTGAAGATCTAGGGACACCATCCAGTCCCCAGGACGAAGAGCCGCCAACACTGAAGAAGTCGTCTCCATGGCGAACTTCCTCTTTTCTACGAAGACATTCAGGGCGCTTACATCCAGAACCGGTCTCCATCCTCCTGAGCTCTTGGGAACTAGGAACAGTCTGTTGTAAAAACCCGCAGAATGAGGATCTTTCACTAGTTCTAGCGCCTCCTTCTCTAGCATAGATCTACTGCTAGAGAAAGGGCTTTGATTCATGATGGGTCCTTGTACTTGGCTACCAACTCCCACAGAGTCGTCGTCAACAGAGGTCTTGATATGAAGAGAATGAGGTAGCCTTTGCGGACAATCGAGAGTGACCAGTTGTCCGCCCCTTTCTGGGCCCAGACGTCGGCAAACTTCAGTAGTCTGGCACCATGATGTCTGGAGAACTTGAATAACTACTTCTTCCCTCTGATGGATCTAGAGAAGGTCTTCCCTCATTTAGCGGGTCTAGATCCTCTAGAGGAAGAAGCTCTGGCAAGAGTGACTCCTCGAAAGGGCTCCTGCCTAACGGGAGTCTCTTTCTTGGTCTTAGCCTGGAAAGAAGTGCGAGGCTTCCTGGTAGACTGGGCTAGCATGTCCTGTGTAGCCTTAGCTGAAAGAGCACTAGAAACATCTTGAATGATCTTCTTAGGGAAGAGTTGAGGAGAGAGCTGAGAATAAAGGAGAGAGGCTCTCTGAGCATGAGATACTGATTTCGTCAGGAACGAACAGTAAACACCATCTTTTCTTAATTACTCCCGCTCCGAAAAAGGGAAGCGACTTCACTCGATCCATCTCTCACTGCCTTGTCCATACACGTGAGAACACTGTTAAGATCTTCAGGTGAAAGGGAATCCGGGGTCTGCATCTTTTTGGCCAAAACGCCCAAAGACCAGTCTAGGAAGTTGAATTCTTCCTAGACTGGAACATTCCCTTCAACAGGTGGTCAAGCTCATTCATCCCCCACGTCGTCTTGGAGCAGCATGAGGGCAGAGCGTCGAGAGGAATCCACCAGCGAAGAGAAGTCCAAGTCTGCCGAGGAGGAAGAACGATGCCCAAGGGTTCTCCAGATTCATACCAGAACCCTAGCTTTCCAGTAGGCTTAGAAAGGAGGGAAGAGAACACTGTCTTCCCTTTCTCTTCCTTCGAAAGAAGCCCACTCGCCAAAACCTCTAAGCGCCTTCTTCATAGAGATTGCAGGCTTCATCCTGACACAGGATGAAACCTTCGAAGTTTTCGAGGTCGAAAATAACGAGGGGGGCGAAGGAGGGGTGACAGGAGAAAGGGCGTCTCCGAATTCCTGAAGCAACAGGTCTGTTAATCTCTTGTAGGAGGACAGAGGATCTTTAGGGATTCTTCTTCCGAGGGATCCTGTTTCTTCTTCGGCCGAAGATCCTTCACGATCCTTACGAGGATAGGCGGTCTTGTCCTCAGCAGAGCATCCATCTTTGGAAGTACGTCTGGAAGACGTCTGACATCTAACAGGGGAAGTCATAACTTCCGATGAGAGTCTGCCTGAAAAATCCTTCTTGTCAGGATGAGGGCGTTCCCTAGGCTCTTGGCGCCTAACGAACGCAGGGCGAAAATCTGGCGAAAAGCGCCTACTAGGCGAAATGCGTCTATCAGGCTCATGGCGCCTGTCCTAAAGGAGAGCGGGCTGCCTGGCGAAGAGTGCCTGCCATGCGAGAAGCGCCTATCAGGCTCTTTGGCGCCTGCTGCGAGGAGAGCGAATCTCTGGCGACGAGCGCCTACAAGGGGAGAGGCATCTGACAGGCTCCCGGCGCCTAACACGAGGAGAGCGAAAATCAGGAGATAGCGCCTGGCAGGAGAAGCGCATTTACTAGGCTCTTGGCGCCTGCTAAGCGAAGGGCGGTTGACAGGAGAAAGAGCACTGCTAGGCTAACAGCGCCTGTCCTGTCGAAGGGCGCCTGGTCAGGATGATCGGAAGCCTGATGGGAGCGGCTACCAGGAGAAAAACGCCTACCAGGCTCTTGGCGCCTGCCATTGGGAGAGATCCTGTCTCGAGACGAGCAACTGTTGGGAGAGGTTCGTCTACAGGAAGCCTGCCCCTCGTCCGACGGAGAAAACGATGTCCGCAGGAGAGCGCCTGTCCGTTGAAGAGCGCCTTGTACTACGATCCAATCCTGGAGAGAGGGCAGTTACTGACGAATAGCGTAAACCTGGAGAAGAGCGCCTGGACTTCTTTACCGGGAGCGATACGTCCTTCCTACGACGAGAGGTCACAATCAAGGAGTCAGCCAGAGCCATAATCTGCGCCTGCAGACTAGCCAAAATACAGGTAGGAGATTTCCCAAAGTCCTTAACGGGAGACAGCTCGATCCTTACTAGGAGAACGAAACTCCAACGAATCCTAGGTTTCTTCACTTCCAATCCAAGATCTTCCAAAAACTTCAGGGCTGGAGGGAAGAGCGGAAGAAGCCTGCCAGGGCTCTCTCGACGGCCGAGAAGCTTCCGAGGAGCTCCAACCACGCTTAGGCGAAGGAGAAGGCGAAGACGAGAAGCATTGCTGTAAGACTTCTCTCTTGGCGCGATCCAAGGTAGCCTGCCTGGGAGCGAACATCAGGCGCTACCGAGGGGACGCCTGACCGGTGGGGGTTCTCCCTAACCTTCCTGCAGCTTTCGACTTTCCTCCTCCACTGGGTCTGGGAGTCTGGAAGAGGTCTAGGCCTAGAAGCATTAGGGAGCCGATCAGACGCACCTCCACTGCACTGGGATCACTGCACATATCACTATCACTCTTACCTTCTAGCGCTTTAATCTTCAACTCCATGCTGCGAATAGTGGCTCTCATAGTGTCCCACCTCCGAAGGCGCATCTTCGGTTCGATGCAGGGAGCAGGGGCTGAAACTGGTAAAGGTACTACGTCTACAACAGGGTTATCAACTTCAAACTCGCTAGCGCGAGACCTACTAGAACTCCTAGATGAAGCTTTCCTAACCTTGTCTTTTTCAAGCTTTCTTAGAAAGAAGAAAGCGCCTTCCATTCTTCTTCATTCAATTTACCACATTCTCTACAAGGGTTAATAAATGAGCAGTCATTCCCCTACACTTCATGCATACTGTGTGAGGGTCTACCGCAACTTTCGGTAGCCTCACCTTTACAATCGCTAACAGAACAAACTCTGAACATAGCTGATTTCTTAAATCTCCAAATCAGACATAATGAAATCCCAAGAAAAATCCAAAGAATAATAAAAAAACGGTCCACAAATCGCGAATGCAAGCCAAAGAGGCAAGTACTTCACCAAAAGTCCGATGAACAATCCAGGGCAAAAACGAGTAAGAATCCAATATCGAGAGGTACCGACAACAGGTGTAGTCGACACCCGGCGACAGAGAAAATCTGACTGGAAAGGGGATTGGTTAATACACCCGCCCCACCCAGCGGCGGTAGGGTAGATCACCTAACCTACCTGTCGCGTTTGCCGCGAGTTTTGAATTCTGTGCGACGTCAGAGACGTAAGCTAAGTATAGTTCTTGACAGGAAAGATCAATGTACAAAATTTAACCCTGGCAGAAAATATCCTATGGATTACATCATTTTGACATCAAATGGAAACCTAAAACACTTAGGAATAGGCACTGGAGTCTCAAAGGTTTAAAAAGACCCATCAAGAATGATAATCAGCTAAAGCTTGTGAGAAATATACCAAATTTGTAACTAATTTGTATTTTTCATAACTAACAAACCTGAGGTCTTAACATTAGGATTTACTAGCGCCAAGCTGGAAACCGGTAGAATTAAAATTACACTTGTGAGATCCAGGGACTAATGGCATCTATACCAGGTCACGGGGCATGTATACCCAGAATGCCCACGGCTACCTGTGACCCATCAGTTATTTTCCTACCGCCTTTAAGATAAGACGTGTTACTGTCTATCTCATTTAAAGCCGGTATTCACTATCAGACATGTTAACAAACTCACAGTCATTTGGGTTACATTCACCATATTCTGGGACCAGACCTAGGAGCTGGCAATACAATACCATTCTCAGAATACCTGTAAGATACAACTGCCTCTAGATTCTACTCTGGAAGTTTAGCCTCCAAAAAGATATACATAATACCAGTACACATTCACACATCCCTGCTCTAACTAAAATAATGTAGAGATGGCATACAGTATTCTGAATAACAAAATGTGGAAAATATATGATCCACATTACTACTTTCTATTTTATCAAATCTTGTTATATACTACTATATTTTCTAAAAACATTTCCTTAATAGAATACCAAACTTGATATTGAAATTTTTTTTTTCTTTTTAAATGTACCAAACAATACAAACCCTGAATTAGGTTTCCTTTCTTTGTCAGCAAGAGCAAAAGCATCCTTTCTGGCATCATAGGCTTCATCTGTAGCTTCACTTCCGTCATCTGCTTCTTGATCATCATCAATTGAACTTTGCTTTAATTCTTCCTCTGATGCTTCTCCACTTACAGACTCAACACCTGACTGATGGGTAACTTCAGGTTTACTTTCAACTTTTTCTGGCTTAGACTGTCCTTCAACTGTCACTTTTACATTGTCACTGTGTGGAAATTTACTAATGCTGGCAGCTTGATCAAACTTGTTTTCAACCTTTCCATTTTGAATAGGTGATGAAGATGAACTTTGTTTTTCAACCTCATGATTCTGAGTACTTTCCCACAAGCCTCAGACACTTCAGACGAACACTGCCGTGTTTCCTTGCAGTTAGCTGGATTAACTTCATCTTTCTTCTCTTCTGCATTAGAATTTGATTTCTCCTGTGGATTCTGTGTAGTACTGATATCAACATCATTCTTAATATTTGATACATTTTCTTTGCTTTGGCTTGAAGTGGACAGACTAGATATGACAGACTTTGGTGCTGCAGATGAACATGGGTGCTGACTTTGCTTTGTCAGAAGACTGATTTACCTTAGTACCTGCACTCTTGTTGTTCAGATCCTGCAAAAGAAGGAAACTTAAACACAGTCACACATAACATAACAATTTAAGCTTTTCAAAGTACTGACATATAATGACTCGCCTACATGAAAAGCACCATTACAAAATAAGAAGCCCATTAGGAAATTCTGTAAAATATATACTATCACCACTGTCTCTGAATCATTAATAAACACCAACTCCCAGATGTTATCAATCATATGAATCATAAATCTTTATGTTAAAGTACATAACTTCAAGTATTCCAGTTTGGTCAATGTTTCAAAAAGTTTTCAAAAGAAATTATTTTGAAACAAAAGTTTTATCCTCATAATTAAGTAGAAAAAATGCAATCAGTCAAAGTTCACAAACTAAGCCATGGCTTTGACCCACTTCAACAGAGATTTAAATACAAATTATATACCTTTCAATTCTGTCTTTTTCACTTTTACAAACAATGTGCATAACCTAAGTTACTTATTCAAGCTCCTTTCAACCTTCTCTGCTCACATTTTCCAATATCCTAAGAGAACCTAAGAGGACAGTCTACTGCTGTGTATTAACCCTCTTACGCCGAAGCCCTAAAAATCAAAACTTCTCCCGTATGCCGGCGCCGGTTTGGAGTGAACGCGGAAGCGGAAAAAATAATTTTTTCAAAAAATCACAGCGCGCTTAGTTTTGAAGATTAAGAGTTCATTTTTGGCTCATTTTTTTGTCATCGCCTGAAGTTTAGTATGCAATCATCAGAAATGAAAAATAATATCATTATCATATGTAAATAATGCGATATATGGTAGCAAAAAAAACAAAAAAAAAAATTCATAGATAATTGTATTCAAATCACGCTGTGCAAAAAACGGTCAAAGCTAACGAGTTACTTTTTTTTTCGTTGTATTGTACACTAAATTGCAATCATTTTGATATATAATACATAGTAAAACAATAAAAGCAACACCGGAAAAATATTATCACAAAATGATGTACGAATTCGTAACGCGCGGACGTAAAAAAATGTTTTTAAAAAATTCACCGTAATTCTAAATATTGTTCTAGAGACTTAGAATTTGTTTCAAAATTAAGACAAATGATTGAATATTACGATACTGTAAGAGTTTTAGATTAGAATTGCAGATTTCGACCATTTCAGACGAGTTAAATTTGACCGAATGTCAAAATTTTTATATATATATATTTTTTTATATGCACATATTCCGGAGATGGAAAAAGCTACAACCTTCAATTATTTTTTATTGTATTCTTCATGAATTTGCGCACATTTTGATATATGAAACTCTATAAAACGGCTAATATGAAAAGGAGCAAATATTAGGATAATGCGATGTAAGTATTTCGGAGACTTGCGGCTGCGAATCGGCGCGCAGAGTGAAGGTAAATATATTTTTCAAAATTCACATAAATCAAACAATATGTTTTCTAGAGACTTCAAATTTGTTTCAAAATGAAGAAAAATGACGGAATATTACTAGGCCGTAAGAGTTTTAGCTTACAATTGCGTTTTTCAACTATTCGGTAGAGTCAAATTTGACCGAATGTTGTTTTTTTTTCTATTTATCGTGATTTATATGCAAATATTCAAAAAAGAGAAAAGCTACAACCTTCAATCATTTTTAGTTGTATTCTACATGAAATTGCGCACTTTTCATATATAAAACTTTATGTAACAGCTAATTTTAAATGGTGCAAACATTTCGACAATCGCACAACAAAAATTCTGATTTTTTCGGAAGAGTTACCGCGCGGACGTAAGGAAAATGTTTTTTTTTCTTTTTCATAAATTCACCATAAATCGAAATATTGTGCTAGAGACTTCCAAGTCGTTGCAAAATGAAGATAAATGATTGAATATTACTAGAATATAAGAGTTTTAGCTTACAATTGCGTTTTTCGACCATTTCGGTAGAGTCAAAGTTGACCGAAAGTTGAAATTTTTGCACTTAACGTTATTTATATGAAAATATTTCAAAACTGATAAAAGCTACAACCATGGTTGTTTTTCGCTGTATTGTGCATGAAATTGCGCACATTTTCATATATAAAACTTTATGTAAACGGCAAATTTAAAAGGGTGCAAACATTAGGACAATCGCACGAAAAAATTTATCGGAAGAGTTATCGCACGAACGTAAGGAAAAAGTTTTTTCATATATTCACCATAAATCGAGATATTGTGCTAGAGACGTCCAATTTGTTGCAAAAGGAAGGCAAATGATTGAATATTACTATATTATAAGAATTTTAGCTTACAATTGCGTTTCTCGACCATTTCGGTAGAGTCAAAGTTGACCGAAGGTTGAAATTTTTGCACATCGTTATTTATATGAAAATATTTCAAAAATGACAATTTGTCCAAAATTGCATTTTTCCTAACTATACAAACCTGAGGTCCTTTTACAATAGGAAGGTACTAGCGGGCAGCTGGATAGGTCGTAAGCTTTCGAACAAGGGGTTCGGTAGTTAAACTGCTTGTCCGACAGCGCGCGCGCGCGCGACTGGTAGGTAAACAAATCACTTTTGCTTTTGGCCCAAGCAAAAACTGCAGAGTGAGGGGTGGGGGGCATGAGGTGGGGGCTATGTGTAAAAGGACCTCAGTTTGTATAGTTAGGAAAAATGCAATTTGGGTTGGACAAATTGTCATTTGTTCCGACACGGCATACAAAACCTTCGGTCCTTTTACAATAGGAAGACTCACTTCTTGGTGGGAGGAATCTGAGTCTTTTGTGAACAGACTGGTGTTCGCAACCTTGGAATGCTCCCTGGTCGTAAAGAGCGAGGGAGGGATCCCAAGCCTCTGTCGATTGATCGGGGTGTGACCGCAGGATCAATGGTCAGACCTCTGGACCACGTACTAAGAGAGAGGCAAGCGTATCTCTTCGTACCAGCAAACAAGAACAGTTCCTATTTGCAAGAGGCAAACATAACGTTATGGTTTGTCTCTTTGTTTGGCATCCAACTTCCCCCCCCTTGTAGGAGGAAGTGGTGGATATTCGCTCCCCATCCCTAGTGAAAGGGATAGGATGGAGGGGCTCTGTCGAGTAGCTCACGGCATCTCGTCCTATCCAGCAAGGTGTGGACCGTATCCCCCTACCCACAGGTAGAGGGGTAGAAAAAGATTAGGAAGGGAGAAAGCCAGTCACTCGATCATTCACTTATATATTCTTACAGTCACACCAGGACTCGATGCTGTTCAGCCTGCTAGGGGTCTGGGTTAGCTAGACAAGTGTTGAGCAGCCACCACGGGTCTAAGGAAAACGATCCAAGGACCGTGGGCATATCCAAAAGGTAGAAGGAGGTGCCAGTGGTCTGGTTGTACCAGACCCCCACCCGTCCTTCAGTACCTGCGCCACGGAGAAGTTATCTTGGGTAACTCGAGGGAGTGTATCTAGGTATCTTGGTGCTGACGAAGAGTCTCAACACTCAGCCTGGGATGTCGAGTTTCTTCAGAAAGCGCGGGGGTCGCGCGTTTCACAGGACAAAGCAGCATCTCCTTCGCATCGAAGGCGGAGAAGTCCATTAGGGAGGGGATGTGAAGGAATCTAACCGATCGTCAGGAAACCGAAGGGTTCAGAGTCTTCGCTACGAATTCGGTACGAATCGAGCGTCACGAATCCCCATCCCCTGGATGCTTGACTTCGCAGGAAAAGTCATGCAATTAACACTCAGAGGAAAAGAAGGGATGTCGTATGACCTATCCCTCTTCTCGACTTCGGTGATGTCCTGTTACCCACTGGTCTATCCGTCTGCCGCGACCGTTGTTGTTCGGTAGTGGATAGGACACGACACTCAATGGTGGGTGTCGATGGTATGGGTACTGTGACAAGCCGTTTAGGACGAAGAAAAGATTTGTTATGGAACAATCCGAAACCTAAGTCCACAGCGAAGTTCGTAACAGGACTGGGAGCTGACAGCTGCTACTGACTGCGTTCGGTCAGGGAGGCAAGTTGTCCAAGCACCCGAGCAAGTCACGTGACCTTTAGCCTTAAAAGGGTTAGTTAGCCAAGAGACTAAACAAATAATTTTGTTCGTCACCGAGCCCAGAAGGCCAAGGTGATGACTCTCTTAAGGCATGTGCCCAACAGGCGAAAGTCAATTGCCTTCTAGAGACCGAGGTCCTTGATGGCAAGATATCCTCATAGTATAGTTGATTCCCCGGGTAAGGAGAAACAAAAAACACTATGTGACGTTGAAGACGAAGGTTGTACAGAAAATGCAACCTACGTCTTCACAGCTGAACCGAGAGAAGGATTCTCAAGATTCTGAAAACCTGTGCTACACAGACTGGAGAACGCTAACCGCTATTGATGCTGTCCGCAGTGAGGATCGTAGTTTGCAAATAAAAGCGGAGCGCTTCCAGTAATGAAGACAGGGAACTATGCTGAAGAACTGCTTCTCATGGGGAACTGATTTGGAAGTAGAGGCTGCAGGTCGGGAGAGTAGGCGATGTCTTCTGACATATCTGTTAATTCGGGCGGGGCGAGCAATGAAATTGCACACCTACGAATACGAGATATTTTGAAGACAAAACTCGGATGTCTGCAAAAATCATTCGCATTATCGCAGTGCGATGCAGCGGTTGACTAGTACAGACTTCTGGTTACCGTGCGGGTAAACAAAAGAAAGAAAAATGAAAGAGTCCAAGAGATATCTCTGTTGAAAATTCTCGCAATGTCGAAGGCGATGAAATCGAGCGTCACAGCAGTAGATGGTCCTTCATTATTGCGAGAATCCCGTTAATCAGAGACCTAAGTCCATGATTGTTGGGCAGAGATACGGTTCGGTAGTCAATCCAACCCAGGGGAGAGAGAGACGTAAAACCGACCGTGCATCTCCGAGACCTAGTGATACTGAGCCGCTATCAGGCAGTTCAATACGCAGTAGCTCTCGGTGACTCGTCATCCTGAGTTGCCAGGTAATCCATTATTCCACGAAAGGAATGCGTTCGGCTAGAAACCATTCGAGCATAAAGAATACGCTCGAGCAATTATATTTAACCGAAAAACGGATTTCGGTAAATACAAAAGCTGATTTGGTGTTGTCATGACAATACCAAAGTAATCTAAAATCGAAAACTGATTAAACTGCTGGGAGGTTGCAGGCAACCCGAGTTGCAGTTCAATTAAGATACAATTCGTCTCGGTCACAAAAACCGTAGAGTTAACTACGGTATGCGCCTACCCCACGGACAATTCAACTGTTAAAGAATCATGTCGCAAGGGAATATACGTAGTATATTTGTAGGTTCTGTACCACGACCTCCATCCTAAAATCTTTTCCCCTCGAGGAATGAGAATAAGGATTGGAGATCGACGCCTTCGTTCTCTAGTCAAGAGAGTGAAGGAGAAGTCTTTCCCAAAAGGAAAGCTTCAATGTGAACAGAATACCGAAGACGATAGTTCAAGCCAAACTGGGAAGTTCCACGTCCCGTTTCTTCTCTATTCCAGGTAAGCGCCTACTGTGAGATACTCTTTCTTTAGCAGCAGTCTTCTTCCAAATGCTAGAAATTACAGGAATTCGAGCATAAGCGAGGTTCCCGATTATCGTGTAACAATTATCGGGGATTCCGCTCACTTTGGACCGTGTCTCGACCTAAGTGTTTGGAGATCGTAAAAAAATCGAACATTCTTTGAGTGCGCTAGAAAATTTCCGTAGAATTCTAAGCACTCTGCGAAAACCCCCCCACCGAATTCGTCAAACGATTATCGGCTGGTCCCTCTCGATTCCCGTAGAAATCGAGAAAGGGCAGGATCCCTCCTCAATGACCGGGGCTACGTCAGGTAGGACCCGAAGGTCCCCCCCGGGTAGCGCAGCCCCTACGTGGGGATCTTACAGAGAAATCTCTGTAGGATCCCTCCCCTTTCCCTCGTAGCCGTAAGGAGAGAGGGAATGGGGGGAGGAATGGATACTGGCTCGCCTTCCCAGCAGAACTAGCATTTGTGGAAGAAGAAAAGGAGCAGCCATCGCCTTTACGGCGATGGCCTCTAGAGCCTGGGAAAACGTATCGTCAGGAGAAACGTTTTCCCCGAGGGAGGTTACGAACTCATTTACTGTAGGTAAGTGTCTGCCGCCACTTGTGACGTCGTTTGTGGGGTGGGGCTGATCGACACCTGACAGGAGAGAGCGATACCGCTCCGACTCATTCCAGTCCTCGTCGAGGTCGAAACCTCAGGAGGACGAAGGGGTGGGTATTTAAAACGGTGTCCGAAGACACGTAAGAGAAACGCCGCTGTCGCAGTAGAGGAGGTGAAAGTAGCTTTGTTCGACGGCCAGAACTGAGAGAGCCTTCTTGTCCGGAGACGAGAGACTACTGGTTCAACACAGTCGGCAAGCTCCGATCGCGGCCAGACCCACCGTCGATTGGGTTCCCTCTCGGGCCCCAAAAACGACTCGAGCCGAGACGTGGCTTGCTGGTGGAAGCGCGGGCGATCCTTGCCCCCGAGGTCATTGTGCTGACGAATCAGCGCCGTAAACCTCGGCAAAGTTCCTCTGGATCTCGGAAGTCACAGCATCTTGCAGAGTGGGACCGTTAAGCCCACTTCGAAACAAGAGCCATATTCCCGAGAACCTTCCTCCTAAGAAGGGGGACAGCGACAGCCCTCTCGGTCTTCCCCATACACTTGCCGCACGTCCCTGCGGTCCAAGAACCGTGCCTGGCAGTAGGGCGTCGGTGTGGTGGGATCATGAGGGGCGCACCCCTCACGATCAAACTCCTCAATACCTCGCTCCTCAGGTGTAACCCGAGGAGGTTGAAGGTACGGGAGAGGCAGACCTGACGCTCACTCGTTGCTCGCTGGCAGAACCAGCAGGCTTGGAGGGCTGCAGGCGATCGTCAACCCGCGGTGGCGATCGAGCTGCAGGCCTTGGTCGAACCGTCTCGCTGTGGAGAACGGCTGGACGAGCACAGCGGCCCCGATCTAAGAGTGTCAGAAGAGCGGTGCTGGTTGCGTTACCGGTCGCTTTCTGTGAGAGCGACGGTCAGGCGACCTGCAGGCTCCACTGTCACAGTGAGGGACCGGTGCTTGTCCTCACGGCACGTCACGGTCGCGGGTTCCAGCCGTGGCATGGCACCGGCGAACGGGAGGACCTCTTCCCAGCCTCAGCCCGTGGTCGTCGTGGAACCGTCACGTCCCCGGGTAGCCAGCTGTTCGCCCCGCTGAGAGTGGAGAGCTGGTACGTGTGAGAGTCGCCATGAGCGGCTGTCACCAGTCTCCGCCCGTGCCGTGAACTGACGCTGAGCGGACTCAGAGGTCTGGTTCATGGCTCCGCTACGGTCGTGGTAGACGACCCGTACACTCGGTATCCCCAGCGAACGAGAGGCCGAGACGGACCCTGATGCAGTGGCAGAACCACTGACACCAGGCGAGGAAATAGTACCGGTGTTAGCCGGTACCCCTCTGGTTCCCGTAGTAGTCTTCTTCCTTGCGAAGAAGAGACGGGCCCGCTCCCGAAGGAGCAGGAGGACAGCGGAAGGAACCCTCCCGTCCCACCGAGGTGAGACGGGTCCCGAGAAGCTCCCGAGGGAGACTTCTTAGGAGCGGAGGAGGCAACCTTCTTCTTCTCGGCTGTGAAGCCTTAGAACCCGTCGAAGGGGGAAGAGCGCAGCCGACGACGATGAAGAAGATGAAGACGACGACGACGACACCTTCCTCCTCTTCTTCGTTCAGCTCCTCAGGACAGACGTAAGAAATATGCTATCCAGGGCGGAGCCGGGGCTGCTGTAGCCGAAGCCACAGGCCCGGACGCACCTGTAACAGACAAGACCAAAGTCTGGGGTAGTACCACCACGAACCCCAGGGACGACATCAGCAGGTATGGGCATCTCAGGAACAGCAGGCACAGCCAGCACAGCATCGGTAGGGACAGCCAGCGCAGCAAAACGGCAGGGTGCAGCCAGCGCAGCAACGGCAGGGACAGCCAGAGCAGCAACTGCATGGGACAGTCAACCCAGAATCGGCAGGTACGGCAGGTAGCACCGGAAACACAGGAAGTGGAAGCAGCAGCCAGCAACATCCTGGTACGGCGGCAGGTCAGGGGCGAGCTCTAGGGCAGCGGAAGTGTGGTCGCTGCAGCGCGGCAACCACGAGCGGCGGCGGCACGCCCCCTCTCGGGTACGGCGAAACGGCACTCACAGCGGCTGTAGGCAAGACTGTTACCACGTGAGACGAGTACACCAGGTGAGGAGGGACGTCGTCACCTGGTTGCGTGTCACCAACCCCATGGGTGACCGCAGTAGGCCCAGATAGAACCGCACACCGCCCCTGGACACTAGCACGCCCTGCAATGGAAGGACGCCCATACACTCACAAGGTCCACCCTCGTGGCAGTAGCACCTGCGGAAAAACATAACAGTAGAGCGATTAGTGGGGGGGGAAGTCCCCTCGCGCGGGGGGGTGAGCCCTCTCCGAACGAGTGGAAGACCCCTTAATACAATTGTACATCGGGCACCGAGCGCCCCTCCCCCGCCTCTTCCGACGGATCGGGCGAGGAGAAGAACGCCGATAACTCCCCCCCCCCAAGGGGAAGGGCCATCTGTGGGAGCTGAGCGGGTGGGGGTTCTCGTTCCCCCACCCCCCGCACAGTACCCATGTACCCAACAACAATATAAGAGACCCGAGAGCAATGCGCCATCATGGGGGCCCGAATGCAAGGGCATAAGGATCAATTCCCTGACTGAGCGGAACTTGAACCAAATAAATATGATGCAATCAATAATAAGGAATAAAATGAAAATGCATCTTGCATTACGATTCACTTCACAATGAATAAGGGCTCGGATCGAGCGCATTTGCGCCCTCGGTACGAGCGCAAGGGTTAAAAAGGATCCATTCCTTACCTTTATGGTAAGGTATGGAAACTTGATCCATAATGAATGATGCAATCAAAAAATATATGAAAATGAAAAGAATACTGCGCTTGCGATTTCCCACTTCATACAAATAAAAAGGGGAAGGATCAATTCCCGGGAAATAGCGGAAACATTGATCCCAGTAAACAATGCAATCTCAATAAAAAATGAAAATGAAAAAGAACTGCACTTGCGATTTCACTTCATCAAAATAAAAAAGGGAAAGGATCAATTCGGGTAAGCTCGGAACTGATCCAAAATGAGTATTGCTACAATCAAAAATAATATAGAAAAAATGAAAAAGAATACTGTACTTGCGACTTTCCACTTCCATACTGAATAAGTTTTTCCAACCCAAATATACGCTCGGAGCAGAGCGCTCGCCCACCGCCACCGAGCATACACAATACGAGGATCATTTCTGGGAAAAAAGAATTCCGCACTTACGCCCTTCAGTCCCGGCACTCGGGTAATCGGAGGGAGTGGTGAAAACAAGATCCTTTAATTCACAATTGAATTCAATGGGAATAAATATGAAATGATTGTACTTTACAATTCAGTTTCACTAGATAAATAGAAAAAAGAAAAAAAACACAATCATGCGAAAGCAACGGGACGATGAAGCGGGCAGAGAGCGATGATACAGTCCACAGCAGCAGCCGAAAGCAAAAGTGATTTGTTTACCTTACCAGTCGCGCAGCGCGCGCCTGTCGGACAAGCAGTTAACTACCGAAACCCCTGTTCGAAAAAAGCTTACGACCTATCCAGCTGCCCGCTAGTACCTCCTATTGTAAAAGGACGAAGCTTTGTATGCCGTCGTCGGAAACAACTGATAAAAGCTACAATCATGAGTATTTTTTGTTGTATTTTACATGAAAATTTGCGCACATTTCATATATAATACTTCATGTAAAGGATAATTAAAAAAATGGTGCAAAAATTATGTCAAAAGTGACGAAATAATTTTTGGAGAGGTGTCCACTGATACTTTTTACTGCGATAAGAAAGAAATTCACGCTGCGACGCTGCGTAGCGATGTAAACAAAACAACGCCTTGATCCGTGAACTCAGCATCCCCCAAGGCACGTGATTCAAAAGTTTTCAGCTGGTAGGCCTATAAGTATTTTTCCGCGAATTTTTAAAAAAAACTTATTTGAGCGACGTATGATACGTCCAATCGGCATACAGGAGACATTTTGACTCAACGTTTAATACGTCCAACGGCGTAAGAGGGGTAATTGGCCACACTTAATACACCTTTGATTTTCCTCTATGCCAAGGTTTTTTAAAGGCTGATTTTTTCTCTATCTAGCCTTTGTATACAAAAACGGGGAGAAAGGGAAGAGGTACTTTACCTGATGGCTTAAAACTGGTCTATAACGTTTCAAGAGGCTCCTAGCTTTCAGGGCACCACTCTTTTCAATACCGAGGGCTGTGATGATGCTGTTTTTGCATTTCCTTGAGGGGATCTAGACTGTGAATCAAATGATGGACTGTAGTCTTCATTCCAGAATGAGTGGTGGCAGGTTTGGATGAATAAAGGTATCTTGGCTGTGGTGCATGAACTGACTGGGTGATGTGTACTGCTAGGTTGGACAGTAGGCCTGGTTGAGGAGCAGTAAAACCTAATCGTAAAAGAGGAACAATTTCATTATAGAATATGAAGTGTACCTAAGACTGAAATACATAAAACAATAACACTTTCCTCAAACTCAATACATTGTGGTATAAACATCAAAAGACATAATACAATATCCTATCTACATTAGAGAACAAATAGTTGTTAATATTTCATGGGCAATAGTGTAGTCTGAATCTTATTCTTTAAATTTTCAATATTTCCATAACTCCATGAAGCATCATAAGCATTTACATGGTTAAAAAAATAGTCACATGATGCTGAATGAATGAGTCTCTCACACAGAGGACAGGCTAATAAAAACAGTTGAATGCATTGGAGAAGAAAATTACAGTGAGCAGGTGACAAGAGGCCTTTTTTCTCTACACCCCACACAAGTCATGCAGTGACACCTTCTCAATTATCTTGCACAATCCAGAGTCAGTGCTATAGAGTGCTAACTGGAATCCAGGAGTTTATCCTGGCAGGCTGTGAAAGCGTGCCTATAAATGGTTAGTTCCATACTGTTGGGTAGCTCTATGAAAAGTTAAAAGAAAAAGAAAAAATTAATAATATTGTTATCAAAAATAATTCTGTATTTCTAATTAAATGTTTGATTACTGCCCTCTTGAAATGTACAAATTGACAAAAGCTGCATCAGACTCAGTACAGGGGAGTTTACATATTCCTGTGATCATATTAGTAACTCCAAAAATCGAACAAGATCTGATCATATAGTATTCTCCATGTTATTCTCCATGGCTCTGAATCATGGCTGACTTTTGAGGGACTGCAAAACCTACCAGTTCTGGAGTTGCCCTTAAAATTGAATATCAGTGATTACCCACAGTTGCTGTCTTAAAACTGGAGGATGACTTGTTTTGAAATTAACCTTGTCTTCCATTACCAAGGAGCACTGTACCTTCATTTCTGTGAGCAATACTACCTTTATACCTTTAAACATTCAACAAAAAATGTCTCCACTGTCATTTTTCCCAGTGGCAGGAATGGTGAGTTGATGCATTAATTGGCCATTCCATCATACATTTTCAAAAAAGGCTGTATACATATGCAACAAACTGACTTCATCAGAGGTAGGCTATAACTACAAGCTACCATCAGAACATCACTAAACTACCAATATCACTGACCACAGGAACACCCTTATTAACAAGCAAAATGGACCACTTTCTAAGTACCATTCCTCTCACACTACCATTGCCGTTTCTCATATGCAGTATGGACAAATTGAAAAAGGGCAACATAACTACATACCTCTCCCAGACAGAGTATTTCTTTGTTTCTCTGTGGTTTGTGCATCACAAGCGGTTTGCGAGGCTGGGAAGGCAGGACGATAACCCAAGTAGAGGTCTCAAGGGGTTGCTGCTCTTGGTTGGTTATGGTTGTTTACTCATATCTGTTCTTGTACCATTATCATTCTTACTTCCTGAAAATAAAAAGTACAATGTTCAGTTAAAAAAAAAAAAAGTATACCAAGTGAAATGTGAGTATTTTTTTAATATGTACTGTTTGTGAAAGCCCTACATAATATTTTCCTGAAAAAATCACACAGGGTAAAAAACCGCATGGTACAGGGGCGGACCATGTACGATCAACGTGTACAACCCCAAAAGAAGTACATTATAACGCATCCTGACATTGGTGAGAAACTGAGCTAAAGACCTCTACTCCGGTGTCAGGAGGCGTTATAATGTATTTTTCTTGGGGTTGTACACATTGATCGTGCATGGTCCACCCTTTGTACCATGCGGTTTTTGACCCTACTAATCATCAATATATGTACCAGTTCAATTTTTTAACCAAACCCTGGACCTATCCTAATTTTAAAAAAAAATAAAAAAATAAATGCTTTATTTAAAATAGCCAAATTGTACATCATTATGCTTACCATAAGTGAGTTTTGTATGGGACTTCTGCGATCCAAGACCAAACGGGCCCAACCGAGCAGGACACATTTTCCTTATCTTCCTGCTCCCATCATGACCTGAAAGAGATTTTTCAGAGCGATAAAACATTTTGCCGTACTGTGTACCTTCAATATTTAGTTCTAAAAGTAATAACACAAAATTGTTATTCACAGATTAAAAAGACAATAAGTCACACTGGTACTCCCTCAATGGGCTCTCAAAACAGATCTGTCCTTAATGACAAATAAATATATAGAGAATAACGTAGTTAAAAAGTTTACACAAACAAGTAATCAAAGATCAAATAAAACAGATGAAAATACAAAACAGAACGCTATGCAACTTAAGTCTTCAGCGTCAACAGACCAAACCATGCAAGAGAACAAAACTGAGGAATATCATTGGCAAAGAGAATGGGAACCAGATAAATAAAAATGTTGGCTGAAACCTAAAATGTTGCAGAGACAAAGATAATTTATGTAAATCAGTGCAACAGTTAAGGTCTTTGAAGGATATTGCCTTTATGGTAGCCAGACTGGTAAAGCAAAAAGTTGGATTTAAGTTTAAAAAGTGCTGGGTACAGTTTTGCATCCTTTGCCCAAACCAAAAGTTAAGAAGAACAAAATCTAAAGGAAAGGATTTGAGATTGTCACCTTTCTTAGGAATGAATTGAACCAGAAGGTGTTTCCAATAGGAAATGTTGGTGCAGAATTTAACAAAGTTTTACTTGAAAATTACAACAAAAAACAGGAGGCTGGGGATGAATAGATTTTCCAAAATGAAGGCACACAAAGACAAGTGGCAGAATACCACAGAAGCTATTTGCATTGCAATGAAGAAGATTGCCTCTACAGGAATTTTTATCAAATTTCAACAACAGATGACTTTAATGCAAATCACTCAGGAATTAAATCATGTTTTTAACAAGAGCACCCTTACATCTAGCAACTCATAATATGACTACACACATGACAAAAACCAGTTTTCTTGCTTTCTTCTGAGCTGCCAAGAATGAAATGAATCATAAATATCACCTGACTTACGAATTTTCTAAAAATCAGACAAGTGACTCCCATGGAAAACCATGGTATGAATGAAGAAGGACCCCCCCTTCCTTAATCTTTCCTGCAACAATGATGAAACCATGCTCATCGCAGCATGAGAGAAATGTTGTCTAGATGCACTACAAGAAGTATTTAAACACACATACACTGAATGTTGGTTTTAGACCCTTCAAATGTGCAGCCCTAAGATTGTGCAATAAGCTCCATTTCATTTCCTTTTATATTGTGGTACATATATAGAAGAACGGGTTAAAGCAATAGGGCTACAACAACCCTATGAAGAGAAGGAAAGTGACGTAGTGGGGAAAAATTTCTATTTTCAGGTAAACAAACGAAAACAAGAAAAGAAACCATATACTTGATGTGGAAAAAAAAAGAGAAAAAAAGGAAAGAGCTAAACAAAAAAAAAAAAAAAAAAAAATACCCAAGACTAAGAGGCGCCGTTGCAAAGGCATTGCCTCGACCCATAACTACTACTACTCCACTGAAAGTAGTACTATAAAATCTTTCAAGAATTTTTTATTTTATTTTAAGTGAGGTTTAACAACTCTACTATTACCTATGGTGTACACAGAATGATTCTTCAAATAGGGTAAATGACTGAGGAGCGACATAGAGGCCACGATCACAAAATGCAGGCCACCTTCCAAAAAAATGTACTTGAATTCGCTGCCATGAGCATCAGTCAAAAAGTTGTGGCCCATCCTGGCAGGACACCAAGACCGCTATGTTCCTCTCGAAGTAAACTTTTTCTCCTAAATTATGTAATAGTTAATGGCATAGGGTAAAAAACTGCATGGTACAGGGGTGGACCATGTACGATCAATGTGTACAACCCCAAGAAAAGTACATTATAACGCGTCCTGACACCGGAGTAGAGGTCTTTAGCTCTGTTCCTCACCAACAACAAGTCGCGTCTGATGCCCATCTCCAATGCCAGGACGCATTATAATGTACTTTTCTTGGGGTTGTACACATCGATCGTACATGGTCCACCCCTGTACCAAGCGGTTTTTTACCCTAATAAAGCGCTTTTTGGTTTTCGGAAAGTGGGGGGACGCGTTCTGAGAGGTGGCCGCTATGTCGCTGTTCGGTCATTTACCCTATAGTATCTGCACTACCTAGTGTGTGTAGGGTAGGGTAATGAGTTTGTGGATTAGAATACTACTACCTACCTATAACTTGAATTTAAGCCAAACGCCCAGCGCTGGGACCTATGAGGTGACCGAGCGTTGAAAGGGAAGGTTTGAACAGTATACGTATCAACTGGAAGAAAACCTCGTAGTAGATCGGAAAGTCAGATGGAAGAGAATGAACGGAGGTACAGTTAAAAGGAATTAGAGGCTGCAACTAGTAGCCGTAGGGACGCAGCAACGACCTAAGTAAATGCCTACAGTACACGTGTGAGGTGCAAGTTTTCAACAACCTAAGATGGGCAGATCCTACTCAAAATGGGAGCCGAAGACATGCTATTTGCTGAGCAAAGTAACTTTCTTTAAGCCAAGCCCGAGAGGGTTATGGTAGCCTCTGCACCTAACGTTTGTCTAGACGGCTCCATGATCGATCTAAAGGCCAGATAACAAAAATATACCGCCATAACAATACTTTAATGACAAAATAAACCAAATTAAAAAAAACTGGTTTATACATTTATACAGGCATAACTTCCACTTAAAAACGTAAACAATCACGTCAACATTCAAGATGGGCCTGGCCTTCATACTACACCAGCCTATAACATAATTCCAAAGTAAAATCCCAAATTCCCACATCATAAATAACTTCCCGCAATCATTACTGCCATTAAATTTCGTTAATACTTACTATAGAAGTCACACAAGACCGCGAATAATGACTTAAAAAAGCCGAATGCCTGACAAGTTTACGTTTGAGATTAAAAATTCACTCGACCCGGATGAGAGGGAGCAATCGAGGCTTCTGATTGGTTCGAAAGGAGGAAACATCGAGGCCAAGTCGTAGGTTTAGCAAGTTGAGCTACGATTTAGCGCTCAACAGCTGTCCTGTTTAGCACCTTTAACGTCTCTCTCTCTCTCTCTCTCTCTCTCTCTCTCTATCTCTCTCTCTCTCTCTCTCTCTCTCTCTCTCTCTCTCTCTCTCTCTCTCTCTCTCTCTCTCTCTCTCTCTCTCTCTCAAAATCAGAAGGGTAAAATTTGGTAGCAACTCTGGTTGAAGGAAATAACACACTCCAAATTTTTACCCCTTCGATTTGGGCAAACTTCTACGGGACGCTGTTTTAAAATCCAAGTCCTTCCTCATGATACTCACGATGGGCTACTAAGCACTGACGAGACCTACTACTTTACTGGAGATATCCAGTAAAGTAGTTTAAGTGCGGCTTGACTGGCTAACATGTCTGGAATGCATAACTGTAAGGTTGTGGTAAATACTTGAATTTTAAGAACATTTCATAACATAGTATGTACTATAGTAGCTATATATATACGACTAAAGAAATTAACAGAATACGATGGGATTTTTAGTGAAAGCACACAAAGCACTTTAGGCTGATGTATTTAAGATCTTGATCAAAATTAAACGTATCTATTTAGATTTTGAAGCTATATCGTAATATGTATGTTTTTCTTTAAATTTCAAATTATATAATGTTTCTTCTACGTATCTCTTTTAGACTCAAATTGAATGCTATAGTAAATGTTTTTGTCGGCTTAGTTTGCCAAGCACTTTGAACGACTATAAATTGTTTGTTTTTTTCCTTTTTATGAAATTAACATCTGGTATTTTTTTCTTCTTTTCATTCTCAGTTTCACTTTGTTTGTTCAACATACAATTCATGAACTGGAAACACAGAAATATAAAGAATATAGTTAAGAGGAAAGATATTATTGTTATTAGGGTAACCCGTCGGTAATATGAAATCAACTTGATATCACAGGAACGTAGTTAGAAAAAAATTGCCAAATTTAGGTACGATATCGAGCATAAACTGTTGATGAATTTTCAGTGCCTGACGATATGCACATACTCCTGTAAATTAAGCGTTAAATTAGATCATTACTGTCCGTTATTGGGACTCAAAGACAACGTTATTTAGCAAGGACGGCTGTCCGTTGAAATATTGGCTCGACAAACAGTAGGCGCGCTGATATATCTAATTGCACTTGGAGCAACTGTCACATGCACCGATGTAATTAAAATGGGATGAACTCGATGTTGTTGTTTCTGATTTATTTATTTATTTATATTTTCTGACGATAACTGTTTCTCGCGTGAAGACAGTTAATGTACAACAGTATATATATATATATATATATATATATATATATATATATATATATATATATATATAATCCATTTGACACCCCAAACAATTTCGGAAATTTTATAGGAATTTTAATTTGCACCTGTTACGAAATGTGTATTATTATTATTATTATTTTTTTTTTTTTTCTATCACAGTCCTCCAATTCGACTGGTGGTATTTATAGTGTGGGTTCCGGGTTGCATCCTGCCTCTTTAGGAGTCCATCACTTTTCTTACTATGTGTGCCGTTTCTAGGATCACACTCTTCTGCATGAGGCCCGGAGCTACTTCAGCCTCTAGTTTTTCTAGATTCCTTTTCAGGGATCTTGGGATCGTGCCTAGTGCTCCTATGATTATGGGTACGATTTTCCACTGGCATATCCCATATCCTTCTTATTTCTATTTTCAGATCTTGATACTTATCCATTTTTTCCCTCTTTTTCTCTTCAACTCTGGTGTCCCATGGTATTGCGACATCAATGAGTGATACTTTCTTCTTGACTTTGTCAATCAACGTCACGTCTGGTCTGTGCACGTATCACCCTATCCGTTCTGATACCATAGTCCCAGAGGATCTTTGCCTGATCGTTTTTCTATCACTCCTTCAGGTTGGTGCTCGTACCACTAATTACTGCAAGGTAGCTGATGTTTCTTGACAGGCTCCAGTGGAGGGCTTTGCCACTGAATCATGCCTCTTTTTGTACTGGTTCTGTGCAAGTGCGGCATTCACTTGCTATGTGGTTTATGGTTTCATTTTTCGTATTGCACTTCCTACAAATATGGGAGAGATGTTATTTCCGTCTATCGTACTTTGAACATACTGGTTCTTAGGGCCTGATCTTGTGCCGCTGTTATCATTCCATCAGTTTCCTTCTTTAGCTCTCCCCTCTGTAACCATTGCCAATTGTCATTGCTGGCTAGTTCTTTAGTCTGTCTCATGTATTGTCCGTGCATTGGTTTGTTGTGCCAAGTCCTCTGTTCTTTCTGTCTTTCTCCTGTCTCTGTATATTTCTGGGTCTTCGTTCTACTTTTATTAGTCCTTCTTCCCATGCACTCTTTAGCACTCGTCTTCACTGGTTTCAGATATGCCCCAGTGCTCTGTTTTCGATGTTGACGCAGTCCTCTATACTTAGTAGTCCTCTCCCTCCTTCCTTTCGTGTTATGTATAGTCTGTCGTATTGCTCTTGGGTGTAGTGCTTTGTGTATTGTCATATGTTTCCTGTTTTCTGATCTATGCTGCGGAGTTCTGCCTTCGTCCATTCCACTATTCCTGCGCTGTATCTGATTACTGGCACTGCCCATGTGTTTATGGCTTTTATCATATTTCCGGCGTTGAGTTTTGACTTGAGTATCGCCTTGAGTCTCTGCATATATTCTTTCCTGATCGTGTCCTTCATCTCTTGTGTTTTATATCTCCTCCTTCCATTATTCCCAGGTATTTGTATCCTGTCTCATCTATGTGTTTGATGTTGCTCCCATCTGGTAGCTTTATCCTTCAGTTCTCGTTACTTTGCCTTTTGTATGTTGACTAAGGCGCATTTTTCTATTCCAAACTCCATCCTGATGTCCCAGATACAATCATTACAGTCTGGATTAGGGTATCTATTTCCTTGATGCTCTTACCATACAGCTTGATGTCGTCATGAACATCAGATGGTTGATTTTGTTGCCTCTTTTCTTGAGTTGGTACCCGGCATCCATCTTCTGTAGTACTTTTGTCATGGGAATCATGGCTACTACAAAGAGTAGTGGTGGCGACTATCCTGATATTAACCTCTGCTAGTCTTATTCCGGAGCTTCTAAGTATTGTATTCCAGTTGAGCATTGTATTTTGAGGAAGCTGATGGTATTTTCCTCTGCCCCATATATTTTCAGGCATTCTATTAGCCATGTGTGTGGTATCATGTCGAAGGCTTCTTATAGTCTATCCATGCCATGCTTAGGTTGGTTTTCCTTCTCCTACTGTTCTTCATTGCCATTTTGTCTATCAGGAGCTGGTCTTTTGTGCCCCTACACTTCCTTCTGCAGCCTTTCTGTTGGTGGGGATGGTGTTTGTCTCCTCTAGGTAGTTGTATAGCCTTTCACTGATGATACTTGTTAGTAACTTCCACATTATTGGTAGGCAGTTGATAGGCCTGTAGTTACTGGCTATATTTCCCTTACTCTTGTCTTTTGTACTAAGGATGTTCTTCCTGTGGTCATCCATTTGGGTGCATGGTGATTTGAGATACAATGCTGGAGTTGTTCCGCTATTCGTGGGTGTAGGGGCCTTAGCACTTTGAAGTTTTTGAGCCAGTATCCATGGACTTCATCGGGACCGGGGCTTCCAGTTTGGCATTTTCTTTAGTTGGTGTCTGACGTGTCTGTCGTGATGTCTGTGAATCTTTTGTTTATTCTCCCTGTTTCTTCTTCCTTGACTTCCTGGAGCCCTGTTGCAGTTTGTTGTGTGATACTGGATTGCTCCATATGTTTTCCCAGAGTCTCTTACTTGGTTCGGCTTCAGGAATTTCTGGGTGGCTTGTTTTCCCCTCTTAGTTGGCTGTATATTCTTTTATGGTGGTTGGTTCCGAATAGTTTGTTCTGTTGGTATCCCTTATTCTGTTCATGTACCGTTGGATCTTGTGTGCTTTGGCCAACCTAACCTCGTTTTACATCTTCTATTGTACTTGTATTTCTCGTTGAGTTCCTCCCTTGCTTTCTTGCTTCTTAGCCTTTTTTCTGCCATCTCTTTCAGTTTACTCAAAGTCAGATCTCATCACCATGATTTGCTTTTCCAGGTGCCTTTTCCAAGGAGGTTGCTGTTTTGGTTTCTGTTGGGTTGGTTGTGCTGGTGGTGTTGGTGTTCGAATCCCCATCAGTTCTGCTACTAATCTTGCTCCTGCATATGTCAAGTTATTGTTTCTGTGATACTGGTGGTGTGTATTAGGCCCATTATTTCATTGACCTCACTTGTTTTCTCCCTTAATTTCTTGATTATTATTATTATTATTATTATTATTATTATTATTATTATTATTATTATTATTATTATTATTATTATTATTATTATTATTATTATTATTTATTTATTATTTATTTTTTTTTTATTTATTTTTTTTTTTTTTTGCTCTATCACAGTCCTCCCCCCCCCCCCCCCCAATTTCGACTGGGTGGTATTTATAGTGTGGGGTTCCGGGTTGCATCCTGCCTCCTTAGGAGTCCATCACTTTTCTTACTATGTGTGCCGTTTCTAGGATCACATCTTCTGCATGAGTCCTGGAGCTACTTCAGCCTCTAGTTTTACTAGATTCCTTTTCAGGGATCTTGGGATCGTGCCTAGTGCTCCTATGATTATGGGTACGATTTCCACTGGCATATCCCATATCTTCTTATTTCTATTTTCAGATCTTGATACTTATCCATTTTTTCCTCTCTTTCTCTTCACTCTGGTGTCCCATGGTATTGCGACATCAATGAGTGATACTTTCTTCTTGACTTGTCAATCAACGTCACGTCTGGTCTGTTTATCACCCTATCCGTTCTGATACCATAGTCCCAGAGGATCTTTGCCTGATCGTTTCTATCACTCCCTCAGGTTGGTGCTCGTACCATATTATTATTATTATTATTATTATTATTATTATTATTATTATTATTATATTATTATTATTATTATTATTATTGATATTATTAAACTTCGCAAGTTCCCACACACCACATAAATAAAAAATAAAATATACTATGATACGGAAAAAAAACAAATACCGATGAAAAGAAATAATAGGTAACAATGAAAAAAAATTAAACATTAGTTCTCTTATATCTTTTTTTTTTTTTTTTTTTTTTATAACCAGCTATAAACTGTCCAGTAAGAGATACGAGTGTGTGAACGAATTTGTCCGTTAGAGATAAGTAATTTATTCCTCTGGCGCCGATAATAAGTCACCAGCATTTTCAAATCGAATGATATGGTTGGTAGTCCATAGATAAATGTGGTAGCTCTAGTTCTTCTTTTTCTCGTTTTAATTATTATATTTGTAGCCTTCGTTTTCGCTGTAATGGTCAAAAAGTGAGAAAAAGAAAGTATTTCAAAAAGTTGACAGCTGAGAAAACTTCGAGAATTCTTGTTAAGACTACAAAATTGATTGTATCCATTTTGCTCATCGATTCTCTCTCTCTCTCTCTCTCTCTCTCTCTCTCTCTCTCTCTCTCTCTCTCTCTCCTCTCTCTCTCTCTCTCTCAGATAGAGGATACAATGATTAATTCAACTTATTCTGGACTTAAACCACACACGCACACAATCGTACTAGAGTTAGTTGAGTGTAGAACCCATGACAAAATCGAGTGCATAGGTATACAG
Organism: Macrobrachium nipponense; assembly: GCF_015104395.2. Lineage (NCBI taxonomy): Eukaryota > Metazoa > Arthropoda > Malacostraca > Decapoda > Palaemonidae > Macrobrachium > Macrobrachium nipponense. Next base: position 1,680,378 of record NC_061088.1, on the reverse strand, counting down.
AGAGAGATAGAATTTTAAAAATGAAATCATGCTAATAACTCTTATTCCAGACCCATCTCATTAGGCAACGCTCTTATTAGCTTTATATTGTACTACTTTACCTGGCGAAGAGCCAAGGAAGCACTTATCAGCGGCTTTCAAATCCTCTGCCCCGTAAGGTAAGCCACATACCGCTCGAAACCAACCAAGCTCTAAGAAGTCATCGACTGGAGGCTATTTTAGGATGCTGTGATCGAGACAATCGCGTATACCCAAGGTCCTCTCGCCAGGATTTGATCTGAAGCTGTCGCAGAATATAGATAAGTTTCTCTCTCTCTCTCTCTCTCATCTCTCTCTCTCTCTCTCTCTCTCTCTCTCTCTCTCTCTCTCTCTCTCCTCTCTCTCTCTCAAGAGTGATTTTGAATGTCATATACAGATCTTAGCAAACAGGTAGAACTGAATTACTGATCTCCGAGCCCGGATATCTGCAAAACTAACGGTTATTTGGTTGATTTAGCTGCAGTTATGCCGTCACGGACTCATTCTCCAAAATTTGTGAATGACCTGATTATAAAACTTATTACACACACATAAAAACAACCTAAATCCATTTAGAACCATATATTTGTAAGATGTTTATGAAGGACCTTAAAAAATAGATGAAACTACAATAAGATTAGTCCCACATGTATATAGTTATTATTTCTCTCTCTCTCTCTCTCTCCTCTCTCTCTCTCTCTCTCTCTCTCTCTCTCCTCTCTCTCTCACTCTCTCGCTCTCTCTCTCTCTATCTCTGGTTTCGATATTCTCTCTCTCCCTTTCTCTTGCTCGATATATATACATTTATATTTTCTTTCGTCTTTGTGTAAATTTCATGATATTAAGTTGTATATGCTTCCTTGTTTTTTTCAAAATGTACTGTTTTCTGGAAGAATAACCTGTTTACCGCGTATGTATCCTCCAAGGTGTGGCTACCCTCAGGCGTTTCCTCGTTTCTGTAGTGAAATCGACCTTATTGCTAATCTTGTAGTGTCAGTTTCGATATTAAGCCTTCTTTTGACTATGTTTTCCGTTTTCCCTGTAAAATCAGTTGCCTCCCTTTAGTAAAGGATCGGAACAAGACCGAAAGTACTCGGCTATCTCGCTTTTTAATTTTTTCCTTCGTGGCAAAAACCTTTATATTTATATATACGTATATAATTTTGTTTATCTTTCTCTAATTGTACAATTTTTCATAACATATTGTTACACCTTTGATTAACTGGATATTTCATTTTTTTTCTCCAAGTTCATTGCCGCTATTTGGTCAAATCATACTTTTTTCAATTTACATCTTTTTTTCCCCAAAGGGTCGCTCTTTCTTATCCTTAGCAAAGCTCTATTATAAACTTAAGTATCTCAATACGATACAGCGCACTGTCATTTAACATTTCATTTTCATTTGGATAAAAACGGTGATGGTGTGAGGGTAGTGAGCTCCATTTAAATACACAAAGAAAGTCCCTTTATTCGGCAGAATGAGTTTAGTACCAGCTGGATGACGGCAGGTCAAAAGTTGTTTGATAATACCCTTGACCATAATTTTCCTCAAGAGAGTAAATTTTTTGGGTACACTTTACGTACGATTCAACCTTTAATCGTTTCGTTAGATAAACATGCTTATATTTGTATCTCCTTTCATTTCAGTCTGTCTTGAGAACGTTCCTGTATTTCACTTGCTTTTATAGGGACAAACTTCTTGACACTTGTCTTTCATTTGATAACCATTCATTTCAAGAGCTTTGCAGGTGCTCTAATTGCCCTTTTATGTCACAGTAACGCAACAAATTATAAGCAGCGCCCTTCCATGAAATGATATTCGATATTTATAATGATATATATCATAAAACGTACCATCAATGTCCATCATACAGAGGTCCTAACAAACTGCCAAGGTGCCATGATTGTGTATTTTTGTTAATTCAACTGGTAAACATGAGCAGTGGCCTTTCATGAAATAAAATTCGTTATCATACCAAACATTTTATATATCTATTTCATATGATGATATTATCAAACAATAGTACCCATAAATCACCAGTCTCCCTCCCAAAAGTTGCTATATAATTCGGAGCAAACTCTCGGAGACTCAAAGGTTCCTTCAGACTTGACAATTGGCAACACTGACGAAGAGGCCAACAAAACATGGCGTCCGAACTCGGTCGGACTCTGCTAGAGAATCGTCCCAAAGATTCGACGAGTACGCCCGAAGAATTGTTGGTTTTTGGCTACTCTTGCAAGCTCTTCAGAGACAATGAGAAGGCGGCGTTTTTTGGACAAGGGCAACACCTCATTCCCTGGATGGGGGACAACAAATGATGATAGATCGGTGAGTAAGTCTAGGCTTCTCGTGTCGCCGTACAACTCCGTGATTTTTTTTATTTATGAATAATTCATCTGTATATTCAGATGAATGAATTACTTTTATTGATTTTCTTCTCTGCGATTGGATTCAATGCATTATGTTTTTTCTAACGTTACGGAAGGAAATATTCGTATTTTATTAGTCATTTCCTATTAGGTAGGTAGGTAGGCGAATACCTAGGCTTACTAGTAGTAGTAGGCTAATTACCTAGTAATTATTTGTTCGTTTGTTTAGCTGTGTATTTGCTTAAATGATCCGTCAACTGTTATCCCCTGGGGCAATTGTTTTGATTTGAATTTCATTTTAAATGTTATAATGAAGGTGAGCTGATTCCTCCCCACAATGAAGGTCAAGTGGATCAAAGGTCAATGTCTGGTTTTGAAAGAGTGAAATGTAACTTAGGCTTAGGTATATACTAGCCCTCTTACGCCGGAGCCCTAAAAATACAAAACGTCTCCCGTATGCCGGGCCTGGTTTGGAGTGAGCGCGGAAGTGGAAAAAAATTATTTTTTCAAAAAATACAGCGCGCTACTTTTGAAGATTAAGAGTTCATTTTTGGCTCCTTTTTTTTCATTGCCTGAAGTTTAGAATGCAACCATCAGAAATGAAAAATAATATCATTATCATATGTAAATAATGCGATATATGGTAGCGAGAAAAAAAAAATTCATACATAATTGTATTCAAATCACGCTGTGCAGAAAACGGTCAAAGCTAACCAGTTACTTTTTTTTGCGTTGTATTGTACACTAAATTGCAATCATTTTGATATATAGGCCTAATACATTGTAAAACAATAAAAGCAACACCGGAAAAAATATTATCACAAAATGATGTACGAATTCGTATCGCGCGGACGCAAAAAAATATTTTTTTCAAAAATTCACGTAATTCTAAATAATGTTCTAGAGACTTCCAATTTGTTTCAAAATTAAGACAAATGATTGAATATTACGATACTGTAGAGTTTTAGATTATAATTGCAGATTTCGACCATTTCGGACGAGTTAAATTTGACCGAATGTCGAAATTTTAATATATATATTTTTTCATATGCACATATTTCGAAGATGGAAAAGCTAAAACCTTCAATTAGTTTTTATTGTATTCTTCATGAATTTTGCGCACATTTTGATATATGAAACTCTATAAAAAGGCTAATATGAAAAGGATCAAATATTAGGATAATGCCATGTACGTATTTCGGAGACTTGCGGCCACGAATCGGCGCGCGGAGTGAAGGTAAATATATTTTTCAAAAATTCACCATAAATCACAATATTGTTTTAGAGACTTCAAATTTGTTTCAAAATGAAGAAAAATGACGGAATATTTTTAGGCCGTAAGAGTTTTAGCTTACAATTGCGTTTTTCAACTATTTCGGTAGAGTCAAATTTGACCGAACGTGGTTTTTTTTTCTATTTATCGTGATTTATATGCAAAATATTTCGAAAAAAGAGAAAAGCTACAACCTTCAATCATTTTTAGTTGTATTCTACATGAAATTGCGCACATTTTCATATATAAAACTTTAGGTAACAGCTAATTTTTAAATGGTGCAAACACATTTCGACAATTGCACAAAAAAAATTCTGATTTTTTCGGAAGAGTTACCGCGCGAACGTAATTTTTTTTTTTTCATAAATTCACCATAAATCGAAATATTGTGCTAGAGACTTCCAAGTCGTTGCAAAATGAAGTTAAATGATTGAATATTACTAGAATATAAGAGTTTTAGCTTACAATTGCGTTTTTCGACCATTTCGGTAGAGTCAAAGCTGACCGAAAGTTGAAATTTTGCACTTAACGTTATTTATATGAAAATATTTCAAAACTGATAAAAGCTACAACCATGGGTTGTTTTTTGTTGTATTGTGCATGAAATTGCGCACATTTCCATATATAAACTTTATGTAACGGCAAATTTAAAAGGGTGCAAACATTAGGACAATCGCACGAAAAAATTTATCGGAAGAGTTTTATCGCACGAACGTAAGGAAAAAGTTTTTTCATAAATTCACCATAAATCGAAATATTGTGCTAGAGACGTCCAATTTGTTGCAAAATGAAGGCAAATGATTGAATATTACTATAAATATAGAATTTTAGCTTACAATTGCGTTTCTCGACCATTTCTGTAGAGTCAAAGTTGACCGAGAAGGTTGAAATTTTTGCACTTATCGTTATTTATATGAAAATATTTCAAAATTGATAAAAAGCTACAATCATGAGTATTTTTTAGTTGTATGTGCATGAAATTGCGCACATTTTCATATATAATACTTCATGTAAAGGATAATTTAAAATGGTGCAATAATTATGTTCAAAGTGACGAAATAATTTCCGAGATGTGTCACTGATACTTTTAGTGCGATAAGAAAGAAATTCGCGCTTGCGCACCTGCGTAGCGATTGTAAACAAAACAACGCCTTGATCCGTGAACTCCCAGCATCCCCCAAGGCGCGTGATACAAAGTTTTCGGCTGGTATTTTGGCTATAAGTTTTTTTCCCGCGAATTTTTAAAAAAACTTTTTTGAGCCGACGTATGATACGTCCAATCGGCATACGGGAGACATTTTGACTCGACGTTTAATACGTCCAATCGGCGTAAGAGGGCCTAGCTAAGCTTTCGTGGATAGACTTTGTGCTTAGGCATTTCGTATACCTTAATTTTTATGACCACAAAATTTATTATGTGAATAGTCTGTTTACAGATAGCTAGATTACAATTGCGTACTAGGTAGTATACAATAGGTAGCCTAGGCCTATTTAAGACTACTATTATGGAGTATCTTCATATTTGGTACTATATACATGAACCACATATTTTTAATGCTGCTATGTTGTGTTTTGTAGCGTGTTGGTGCAAAACACTTTTGTATTGTTAATGCAGACCACTTTTTTGTTTTCTTTATTGTTTTTCTAAACTGTAGGCCTATTTAACAATTATGGGAGACTCCAGTGGTAACTGGGTTCATATGCCTATCTGGACTTCTCGCTTATTCAGTCCAGAGAGCTGTAAACATTGTAAATGCAGGATTGCACCCTCAGGTTAACCTGGCAAGGGGTGATGGCCGTGAACACTTAGGCTGAAATTGACAACATCCTAACCTGGTACACTGGCAAAAAAATGGGGTTTTACCCTAACTTCTCTTCCCTTTAGCTTTGAATAGGTATTGCATAGTCTTGACCTTGCAGGTAGGAGGTTCATAGCTTGTTCTTTTGTCCCATTTTATTGAAGTCAAGGTTTGAATTGTGGTTGGTGAAGGAAGACTTCTTTCTTTCTTTCTTTCTTTTTTTTTATTTTTTATTTTATTTTTTTAAATATTTTTTTTTTTTGGTAAATGTCCAGGAGAAGGCCGCACCCGTTTTTCAAGTATTAACGGCGAAAAACGGCAAAAAACGACCAGATTGGTGTTGCACATCGCATAGAAACATGAGGAAATGAATAAACAAAAAAGAAACTAGGAGTTACTGTTACACACAAAAATCTAAGCATAAACCTACTACTTCAATTTATGGGGATCCCAGTGGGGCAAGGCGGGGTTTTGGGTGGGTAGGGGTGAGGGGGAGAAAAGTGATTTTCGAGGCACTACCGAACCTAATACAACCACCTAACCTAAGCTAGGGCCCATGTACCCCTACCTAGGGGGGCCTAGCGGGGGGGGGCTCCGCCTCCCTGCGGAAACCCCCCTTTTAAGGCCACAGTGATTTTCGGGGCACTACCGAACCTAATACAACCACCTAACCTTACCTAGGGCCCTGTCCCCTACCCCTACCTAGGCCTAGCGGGGGGCTCCACACCCCCCCTTAAGGCCACTACCTAAACACATCCATCAACCAAATCCAAAGTGATGGTACTGCTGTATACATCGTTATACTACCACCATTATAATATACTCTATAAATTAATGAAGCTTACCTTATACTGTTGGTTGATAAAGATGTGCTGCTGCTTTGAGGAAAACGTGAAGTCGTTGCAAGGTTCCCTGACATGCAACTTAAAGTAGGAAGTGGCCAGGTACCCGACGAATCCACTTGTTTTTCAATATTCCCCGAATAAGCTAAAACAAATTCACTGTAACTTAGGAAACAGCAGGACAAGAAGCTGGATTTCAACTTTCTTGTGCAATATGAGATGAAGTGCTTTGCTACGGCCTCCATGTCTAAGAACAAACTGAAAAGCCTGGGTAAGATAATGTATTGTCGCGCTGAGAAAATTTTCAAACACCCACGCCATTGGCCAAAGTTGATGTGTAAGAAAATGAAACTGTGATTGGCCAAACGTGTAAGACGTCATAGTGGACTAGTTTGTCTGCGGATTATAGTAGTTACAGGGCTCATTTGAGCTAAAAACAAGACACAGTCAACAATAACAACAGACTTAGAAAAATTCTGGGAGGAGACAAGAGAAGCGTGAGTTGATCGTCGATATTTCGATCTGTTATTGAATTTCACTAAATTATCTCACCGTATACCAACTACTTACATACATTCCTACACATTCTAGTAAAAATACATTGAATATCACTGATATCTTCATGCGGCCCTCTCCTAGACATTAACATTTTTTTTTATTTATTTATTTTTTTCTCCTCTTCATCTTCTTCTAAGATCCACATAGTCTAGTATTATTCTCTCCTTGGGTTCTCGCCGCCCTCACAGGAGGAGTGTAACAGCATCAAATCAAAAGAAATGGAACTCCTAGACGCCACTTCTTGACTGAGTTGGAACCAAAGACAAGTTATCAGAACTTGGTATTGAGATGCTGTTGATACGACGAAATGGGCAAAATGATGGGCAGTTGTTAGCCTTAGACTTGAATCATGGATGCAGTAAATGTCTTGAATAAGTTCTACTTGAGGTGGTGGCTGCGTGAATTTTGTGGTTTTGTGTAGGGTTGAAGGCATTATTAATCACAATGTAACAAAAGGTGTCAGTAGGTGCCATGGATACAAAGTATAAATAAAGGAAGGAGTTTTCACTTGTTAACATTCATAAAACATGTAGTAGTTAAGAAGGTGGAAAATAGATTGAGATGGTTCAGTCGCATGAAGAGAAGGGCTGATGAACAGTTGCCAAGTGAAGTCATAGATTTGAAAGTGAGAGGTGCCAGCCTGTGGGGAGGCCAGATATATCATTGAAGAATATTTACATGATATGTAGGAGATGGGAATTGATGCAGAAAATGGTCAAAATGAATAGCGTGAAGAACTTAAAATGGAAGTACATATCTGAATGGTGGCTGTGGCTTCACTGGTTTTAGCAGAAAGACAGCTCGCTAGAAGGGCCAGCTGGAATCGCGCTTTGTGTTTTTTTAGTTCTTAAAGGCGCATTGAGTAATAGATATTAAGGTATACAAATTCCTCTTTTGAGGAAGTGTGCATTTCAAGGCCCAATCAAAACACCTGTGATGATTTTTATATTTTCATGTATGACACTTACTGGCAGGTATATATATAGCTATAATTCTCGTTCGCACTGGCAGAATTTTCAAAACTCGCGGCAACCGCTAGATCACTGGTAGTTCAGGTGATCGCCACCCCGTTCCCGTGGCGCTGGTGCTCGGAATCATTCCCATTTTCGTCAGATTTTTTTCTGCCAGCCGAACCGGCAACATCGTTGTGGGTTCCCTGCTAGGATTTCGAACTCGTTAGCTGACTTTCGCTGTACTTTGATGGATTTATTGGGTATCGTATTGGAAAGTTGGATTGGCAATCGCGTTTGGAATTTCTTATAATGTCTGATTCTGGTTTAGTATTTAGAGTGTGTGTGAAAGAAGGGTGCAAGGTGAGACTGCCGAAAGCCTCGGGTGACCCTCACAGTATGTAAGAAGTGTAGAGAGGGTGTGTGTACTTCGGGATAATAGATGTAATGAGTGTGAAAGTTTAAATGAGAAGGAATGGAAAGACTTTCACTAAATATGTTAAGAGACTAGAAAAGGATAGAGTAAGGAGATCGGTGTCTCGGAGTGAGAGGTCAGGCTCTTCTAGTAAGGCCTGAATGCTTCTGTTATTTCTCCCCACCCCCTCCTTCCCAAGTAGAAGTTGTAGATCTTTCTCCTCAGGTTTCTCCTGCCTGCTGCTGTTTCTGGGATCCTAATTATGTGAAAGTGTTTGCCGCCCTTGCGTCAATGGGCGACTCAGATTCAGCGTCTTACAGACAAAGTGGGTACTTTTGAGAGTGTCAGTGTAGTGGAGGGTCGGCTGATCGTCTCTCTCGTGCTCCTAGACCTAGGCCTCTGCCAAGCTCCCAGACCCAAGGGAGAAGGCATGTCGACAGTCGAAGGGAGGCGAGAGGGTTCCCTTACGATCAGTCGTCCCTTCAGGCAGTCCCTGTTGCGTCCCAGGCTGCAGCAGTGCGCCATAGAAAAGGCGAAAATGGGAAGGTGTTTTTCTTCTACCGATAGTTCTGCGTCAGGCAGGTATCGACGTTATGCGGAAGAATCGCGTCCGCTGAAGAGGACGCATAGACATACGTCATCTCAGGATGAACTTGACGCTCAATGGCGGTGGAGTAAGCCCCGAGATTTTCTCATCTAGTGACGATGAAGACGTGGTTCCGGTTAAAAGGAGGAGAACTTTTCGTTCAAGGCAGGACGCAAGACTTCATTTAGACGGCGGTCGCCTGATAGGAGCCCTCCTTCTGCATCCCTGGGCAGTTTCTTTCATCCTGTATCTTCTCCTTCTCGTAGACCTCAGGTTCGAGTTTTCTCGTTCGTAGCAATACTTTCTCGTCTTCGTTCCCCGCATGACTTCAGGCATCCCGTCAGCAAACAGAGACTAAAGGACTTTCTTAAGAGATGCAAGGAAGGTTAGCCGATCTAGTTAAATCGTGGGAAGCCACGAAACATCCTCCTACGAGACGTAAGGACGCGTCTCTCCCCGTCAAGTCCTCCAAAAGGACGCATGATTGTTTGCCTCCTCCTCATCGCACTTCGGATTCTCGTGTAGGACGCAAGTTACCGGCTAAGTCGGACGGATCTCAGGGCGGACAGGAACGCAGGACGCAATCTCGGAGCGGATTCACGTTTGGTCGACGTATCTCAGAAGGACGCAGGACGCAGGCGGCAGGAGCCTTCTTCTTCCCGTTGATGGTTAGAGAAGATGTTCAGCAGCAAGACCTTGGATTACAAGATGTTTCTTCGGCAGAAGAGGAGATGGAAGACTTAGCGTCTGAAGAAGAGAAAGATGGTGAAGCACCTTCTTCAGGCTACAAGAAGTTAACTGATTGCCTTCTGTCAGTTTTTGAAGGGGAATTTCAGCCTTCAGCTCCGATGTCACCCTTTCTCAATTCTCCAAGAATAAAAACACCGAAGAAGTCATCGTTTTGAAGATGAAGCTTTCAATTACAGACTAAGAAGGCTCTTCAAAGGATCAATACGTGGTTGAAAGAAAAGAGGGAAGCGGGCAAGACTTCTTTCTCCTTCCTCCAGCCAAATTGGCATCGAAGTCCGGACTCTGGTATGCGACTGGGGAAAGTCTCGGCCTGGGAGTTCCTGCCTCCTCCCAGGGAGATTTTTCCAACATTGTTGACAGTTCCCGCAGACATGCTTTGAATTCGGCTAAAGTGTGGTGGACGTCATCAGAGTTAGATCATCTCTTGAAAGGTATATTCCGGACATTCGAGGTTTTCAATTTTCTTGATTGGTCCTTGGGGGCTCTGGGACGAACCTTGGAAGATAAGGAATCAACTGCTTCGCAACTTTCCAAGCAGTATTATGTCCTGCACTGGACAAAGCCCTAAGGGATGGGGCGAATGAGTTAGCATCGCTTTTCACCGCAGGAGTTTTAAAGAAGAGGTCACTCCTGTGCTCTTTTGCTCCAAAGGGCGTTTCTAACGCTCAGAAATCCGAATTGGTTTTTTCCCCACTCTCGGATCAGTTATTTCCTTCGGATCTTATCAAGGATATTTCGCTTTCCCTGACTCAGAAGGCGACGCAGGATCTTTTAACGTCTTCGGTAAGGAAATTTTTACCCACCAAAGTGGTTAAGAAGACACCTAAGGAGGCAAGACAGGCTAGTCAGCCCTTTCGAGGCAAGTCCTTTTCTCATCCTTCCTTCAGAGGAAAAAGAGCTCCTCCCACCAAGAGGGGTTCGAAACCCAGTAATAAACAATGAAGAACAAGTCCTTCAGACATCAGTTGGGGCCAGACTCCAGAAGTTTTGGGAGATTTGGCAAGAAAAGGGGCGGGGCAGATCCTTGGGTCGTCACGGTACCAAGGAAGGTTACAAGATCCCTTTTCTGAAGAAACCACTTCTTTCGACATCGCCCAAGAGAGCTTGGAGCCTCCACTACAGCGCTCCAGGGAAACAAGAAGCACTACAAGAGCAAGTACTTTCTATGCTCAGGAAAGGAGCAATAGAACCTGTTTCTGGATCACTTATCCCCGGATTTTACAACCGGCTTTTCTTAGTAGCGAAATCCTCGGGGGATGGAGACCAGTACTGGACGTAAGTCAACTCAACTTATTTGTGGGAGGAAGACAAAATTTACTATGGAGACGACCGGTTTCAGTACTGGCAGCGGTACGTCCAGGGGACTGGAGGGTTACCCCTGGACCTTCAAGACGCATATTTTCTTATCCCAATTCATGCAGGATCCAGGAAGTACTTAAGATTTGTGATCCAGAACAGGGTCTTTCAGTTCAAAGCCCTCTGCTTCGGACTGTGCACAGCCCCACAAGTTTTTACAAGAGTGATGTCAAGCGTGGTCGAAGTGGCTACATATTATAGGGATAAGAGTGTCTCTATACCTAGACGATTGGCTCATAAGAGCCCAATCAAGAAGACAATGTCTGGAGGACTTAGAAATGACGTTGGCATTAATGAACGAATTAGGGCTGATGGTGAACTTAGAAAAGTCGAATCTGATCCCAATCAGGAGCTAGTTTATTTGTGGATTCTGATTTCCTCAGCGACTTTTCGGGCTTTTCCATTCCCGACAGGCAAGCTCAATGCATCCGGAAAGTACAAGCCTTTCTAGAGAAAGAACAATGTTCTGCACGAGAGTGGATGAGCTTACTGGGGACTCTCTCGTCACTGGAACGGTTCGTTTCTCTAGGAAGGCTTCACATGAGACCCTTGCAAATAAATTTATTTTTGAACCAAGTCTGGCCAAGAAAATCGCAACCGGATTCCTTCCTGTTTCGAATTCCTCGCAAGATCAAAGAGGAATTACTTTGGTGGCTAACTCCGGGAAGTTAGCGGAGGAGCGTCGCTCCAGCAGAAGAACCCAGACCTTGTATTGTTTTCAGACGCGTTGGACGCAGGCTGGGGAGCGACTCTCGGCCCTCAAGAAGTGTCAGGTCGCTGGAGCAAGGAGGAAGCGTCTTGGCATATAAACAGGAAGGAACTGATGGCGATTTTCTTGGCTTTGAAAGAGTTCAACGCGGTGATCCGCAACAAGGCGGTGCAGGTCAATGCGGACAATACCACAGCTCTGGCGTACATCCGCAAGCAAGGGGGAACGCATTCAGTCTCTCTTTGCAAGTTGGCGGAGGAGATCCTTCTATGAGAGAGAAGGAAAACGTAATTCTCACCAGGTTCATTCAAGGGGAGAAGAATGTGAGAGCGGACCTGTTGAGCAGGGAAGGTCAACTTCTGTCAACAGAATGGACTCTTCATCTAGAAGTATGCCAGAGTCTGTGGAAATTATGGGGTCGTCCAGTGGTGGACTTGTTTGCGACCGCAATGACAGAGATTGACGACTTATTGCTCTCCAGTCCCAGACCGTCAAGCAGTCGCAGTAGACGCCTTTCTTCTAGATTGGACGGGGCTAGACGTGTACGCCTTTCCCCCGTTCAAGATATTAGGAAAGGTTTTGAAGAAATTCAGGGAGAGTCAAGGGACGAGAATGACTCTCATAGCTCCCTACTGGACGGTGCCCGAGATGGTTCACAGAGGTTACTGGAATATGGACAGTAGATGTACCAAGAACACTTCCAGACAAGAGTAGATCTACTCAAACAGCCTCACTTCAACAGGTACCACAAGAACACCCTCGCTCTGGGTCTGCTACTTTCAGGACTATCGAAAGACTTGTCAGAGCGAGGGGGTTTTCTAGAGAGGCGGCCAGAGCTGTGGCCGGAGCAAGAAGAGCCTCGACTATTAAGGTGTACCAGGCGAAGTGGGAAATCTTTCGTAAGTGGTGCAAGAGTCGGAAGATTTCTTCATCCAGTACCACTGTGACCCAAATTGCCGACTTCCTTTTATATTTAAAGAAGGAAGTAGGGTTGTCAACTCAGACAATTAAAGGATATCTTAGTATGTTGGCCTCAGTATTTAGACACAGAGGTTTAGATATTACCAATAATCTCGATCTGAGAGACCTCATAAGGTCCTTTGGAACAAGGAAGGAACACCGATACAGAACACCTTCCTGGAATCTCGATGTAGTCCTGAAATTCTTAGGAACTAATAAGTTCGAACCGATGGATCAAGCTTCGTTTAGAGATATCTCGAAGAAGACCATCTTTTTGGTGGCCTTAGCCACAGCTAAAAGGGTTCGTGAGCTGCAAGCAGTTAGCAAACATGTTGGCTGGAAGCATGACAAGGCAGTTTGCTCTTTTCAGGAGGTTTTCTTGGCCAAGAACGAGAATCCAGCTCATCCCTGGCCAAGGTCTTTTGAGATTATGGGTCTTTCAGATTTAGTAGGACAGGAACAAGAGAGAGTTCTCTGTCCAGTAAGGGCTTTGCGCTATTATATAGAGAAAACCAATAATATTAGAGGAACTTCAGAATCACTGTGGTGCTCTGTGAAGGACCCTAGCAGAGCAATGACCAAAAATGCTATTGCCTTTTTCCTCAGGGAACTGATTAAAGAATCACATATGTTATGCCAAGAAGAAAATTTCGGCATCCTTAAGGTTTAAGGCGCGAAGTGAGAGCAGTAGCTACTTCCTTGGCATTTTAAAAGGAATATGGCCCTCAAAGATATCATTGAAACGACGTTTTGGAGGACTAATTCAGTGTTTGCGTGTCATTACCTTAGAAACGTCAAAACAACGTTTGACAACTGTCAAAACAACGTTTGACAACTGTCAAACGTTGGGCCCTTATGTATCCTCAGGAGCAGTATTGGGCAAGGGAGTTTCCACCCCATAACTTACTAACATGCTAGGTATTTTAATTAAGTGGTGTTGTTTTTATGGTTGTCTGAGAGGGTTATTTCCTCTTCAGTCTGAAGTGTAGTGTGTTATGTTAGCTTTGTGTGTGGTTCAGGTGGTCTAACTTATCCTAGCATGAATGCCCGTGGTAAGAGAGGGCTAGGTTTCCTGTCAACGAATTGGTCCCGTCCAGTTGTCAGACCCTTGTATTTAGCTTCATCAACTATTAGGTCATATCCTAGTTGGGAGCTACTAAGGTTTAGCAGGCTAAGAGGCAGGATTTATGAAGTCAGCTACCTTAGCAGGTAAGGAATCTAAGAGTATTTGGGATTTATTTTAAATTTTAAAACTTACAATGTTGCTGTCTTTGACCCACCTCCAAATGTGTCAATCAGCTATATATACCTGCCAGGTAAGTGTTCATACATGAAAATGATGTTATTATGATATAACAAAGTTTCATGTATACTTACCTGGCAGGTATATATAATTAAATTCCCACCATTTTCCTCCCCTCAGGAGACAGGTTCAGAGAAAAATCTGACGAAAATGGGAATGATTCCGAGCACCAGCGCCACGGGAACGGGTGGCGATCACCTGAACTACCAGTGATCTAGCGGTTGCCGCGAGGTTTTGAAAATTCTGCCAGTGCGAACAGAGAATATAGCTATATATATACCTGCCAGGTAAGTATACATGAAACTTTGTTATATCATAATAACATCATTTTTAATGCTATATTTTTTATAGCAAATTTATTTGTGCACAGTGGTCAGAACATAGCCAGCCAGGCTATTTCTAAGAACTTTTAGATTTTTGAGCTCTCATTATAAAAAATATTTACAAGCATTAGCAATAACCATTTGACAAGAGTTGTAATAAATGCTCATGGTTGGACATTGTAATTTTAGAGGTGCACATTTCTTTGTAAATTTATTTTACCTTTTTTATAGTATATATTTATGAAAAGGGAAATATTAGATAATGGATTCTGTGTTCTGGTTGTAGGTTTGATGTACGCGGTGCTCTCTATGACTTGAAAGAAGCCGAGTCTGGTGGTGGTGGGGACCGCTGGGAAGGACTTACAGAAGAAGAAAAAGCGGAAGAGGAAAAGTGTGATTATGAGCGCTACCTTGCCTTATACCATGATGAGTTCCAGCATCAAGCTTATCAAGGTAAAATGATGTTTTGAATTTTGAATTGATGTGGAAAGTTTTTTGTTTCCTTTTATTTCTGCATATTTCATGCTTTATCATCATTCTGCTCTTAGATATGCATTTTTTTGGAGTGTTTTTATGTTTTTACTAGTTCCTACTTATTTTTAAAAAATTCATAAATGCTCAATTTGCACTTATAATATGGGGAAGTATCTTTGCATATTCTGCGATTTTATGGGCACTGGGCTTATTTAGTTTTTTTCCAAGTTGTGTATATATATTCTGATATTCAAGGTATATAATTATTATTTCAACTGTTTGCATTTTTTTGTATTGTTATTGAATTACGTACTCTTTACTTATCCTTTCAGAGGAAGAAACCAAGCGGCTAATGGCAGAGCTGGGCTCTGACAACTACACCTATAGTCAGGTTGGCTTTAGTTATGATGATCAGACAATGGTGGCCCAGCAGAATTATGTAGTGGAGCAAGTGCCTGAAGCAGTGCCGGAGGAGGTGGAGGAACCGCAGGAGGCAGAGGAAATGGGGTATTTTCCCGAAAGAGATGAAGATACCTTCGTCCCTCCTCCCGAATTGAATGTTCCTCCAGGCATGGTGGTGGTGAGTTAATTATTTGGTATCTGTTTGTCTTTCCTTGTAGATCAAAACCCAGTACGTAGTTATTTGGTTTATAAATTGCAAAAGAAGAAAAAATGTTGTTGTTGACACTGAATCTTTCCTTTTTGCTCCTCCAGCCTGAGACCGTGAAACAGAACAAAATCATCTTGAAAACGTCGAAGTTCATTGCTGCTCAGGGGGGTCAGATGGAGATTTTGATTAAGACTAAGCAAGCGGGTAATCCGATGTTCAGCTTTCTGTCGTTTGATCATCCTCTCAATGCTTTCTACAAACACACAACCACTATGATAAAAAGTGGCAGGTAAGTTTTCTTTTGTATGATGTGTATTGTATTCAGTGTACTGTACTGTATTGTTAATAAATTTTAAGTTAATTTCACAAGTGAAACAGTGATGTGGGTGTTAGTTTTGCATTTAAGGGTTTATATATTTGCAGTACCCATGGCTTATTTTTGGTATTGCTAGCCTGCATGTCAGAGGACATTTTGACATTGGAAACTAGTTATATATAGTTGTATCGCCTATAAGATTCTGTATGCCATAGCTAATAGTATGATAGGGCAGCTTATAAACCTCCAACTTTATGATGGCTTACAGAAAAAGGAAAATGGAAATATGAGAAATTTACAAAATTTTATATTTAGTGTCTTCATACATACGTACATGTTAAAAAGAAATTTTGATGAAAAGATGCAATTAATCATCTGGTCAAAATATGTCATGGTTGATTATTTCACCTAAAATTTATCAGTTATATTGTGCAGTTTAAATTTCTACCCATACTAAAATCACTGCTCTGTGTAAATTTGTTAGTTAGCAAGAAACACTTTTCTGTTTTTGAAGTTTTTGGAATTTAATAACTAATTTTTGTACATGTATACCTGCAAACCTAAGCACCACTGCATAGGATGATGAAATAAATTAACAATAGCTTAATTACCAAGGGACATCAGAATTTGATTACCCACATGTACTGATAGACTGCGATAATTATTTTGTGATAGTAATTTCTGTTGGTTTATTATGCATATAGTACTTAATAAGTCACTTATAATACTTTTAACTTGGGTTAATTTTGTCATCCATTATAGCTTTTAACCCCATTGTACCATAAAGCTATGCATTTTGTATATAACTTTACAGATACCGCCCAGCTGATGATGATGATCAGAAAAAAGCGCGCAGGGAATAGTGAGGGAAGTGAGGGACAAATACCCTGCACCCATCACCCTTTTCAGCAGGCATTCAGCCAGACCTCACCCCAGGGACACCTTTGTCCCTACACAAGCCTTCTGCTGACTGTTCCTACTCAAAGCTTATTAACAAGATAAAGGAGCAGCAGAAAACTCTGCCACTGTGGAAGGGAATGAAGTCTCCTGGATCTCCATGTGTATCTGCCATTACGTCCACACCAGTCACAGTAGCAGCAACAGCAGCAGCAGCAGCAGCAGCAGCAGCAGCACCTCCTACTGCAGTGACTCCAGTAGTAGCTACCTCAACACCAGTTGCAGATGCTACGACTCCTGCCACAGGAAATAAAGTAGATGGTGCCAACCGCAAGAAAAAGAAAAAGGGCGTCGGCACAAGTGGCTCACCTGAATTCAAGGGTTTGGTTGATATCCATCTTTCAACCGGACCAATGATAATTGCTCAGATGATGAAAGGAAAGATGACGAAGTTAGCGACGTGGTGAAAGATAAACCAGATTTTGTGAACTCTGAAGCTTTGCTTGCTCCAAACAACTCGAATGAATATAGTAATATAAAGTGGCCACACCTGATGTTCAAATGGTTATCGATAAGATGGCAAGCTATATCATTAAAAATGGAGAAGAGTTTGAATCAATGGTGCGGAGCAGAAGTAAGTTTGAGGTTTCTCATATTTCAAAAAGAATCATTTATGTATACCAGACTTTTCAATTCTGTAATTTGGAATTTAGAGAATTGTTGTTAGTGCTTTAGAATTTTGTCTTGGCTAAAGTATCTGTAAATGAAAGCTGTGAAGAGATAAATTCTTTATTAATTGTGTTTTGCCATTTTAATTTTCCAGATGATCCACGGTTCAGCTTCCTAAATAAAGATCATGAGTATTTCCCTTATTATCGCTGTAAGATGCGTCTGTACAACGAAGTCTATAGACATTTTTAAGGAAAACTTCGAGGTTAGTGTACAATCAGTTTTATTTTAATAAATATTCTGATGTACTTCACCTTCAGTGTTGTTTACAACTGTATAATGATTTTGCAAGCATGGATTTTTTTTCTTGGTTTGATTTTAAATATGTAAACACTTCATCGGCCACTGCTCTCTCACAAAAAGTTTGCAAAAGTCAAGTTAGTAATCAGGGTGAAGTTAAATGTACTGTCCATGTGGTAGAAACTTGGAGAATGTTACTCACATCCCTCTTGGAAGTTTTTGAATTGCTACGTACTTTATTAGGCCATAGAGGAACTGCAAGAAGTGTTATATGTGGCTCAAGTGTTCTGAGGAGTAGGGGAGTACGTACATGCAATATTTGAGTAGTTAACAGTATATTTAGTTTAACAGTATATTTGGAGAGTTTGGTGTGTTCTTGGTGAGGCTTTGTGTATTTTATGTAGCATCACTGAGTTATGGAGAATTTGTTATTTTCTGACAGATGAAGGTAGGATTTGTATCTGTACTACTTTCATGCCACACTGCGATTTATATAATCCATATTCATTGTGGATTTGTTAATTTTTATCACTTACTCTTACTCAGAACTTTACTGGAATAGCTCTCACAGTTTTGAACTGTATAGAAGATTGAAATTGACAATGCAGAATGACCAGAATTTGGAAAGTAAAATGCCAGCATCTGCATACATCATGTTGCTATCTTGTCTGGCATAACACTTGAATGAATTGTTTAAAGTTTTCTTTGTCTGTTGTTAAGAAATTAATATTTGTTCCGATACGTAATACAAACCCTCGTCCTTTAACAATAGGAAGGTAACTAGCGGCAGCTGGGACGGTCGTAAGCTTCGAACAAGGGGAGAATAACGGTAGTTAACTGCTTGTCGATCGTGCGCGCGCCGCGCGCCCGAGAGGTGAAGAACCACTTTTGCTTTCGGCCGCGGGTGTGTGAAGGACTTGTTCGTCATCGCTCTCTGCCCGCTTCATCGTCGTATGCTTTGTTTATATTGTGTTTTTTACTAATGGTTTGGTTTGACTTGAAATGAAAAGAAACCTGTAAGTACACTGTTTTCATTTTCATTACTTAAATTATGAATCAACATGGAACTATCGCCGTAGAGACGGCGATTTCCGCTCTTTTCATGAATTGAACCCTTGAATTATGTCTCGGTGCCGAGGGCGGGGGGGTCGCAACTCGCGGTCTCCGAGTCATGTATTTTAGGGCGAAAGTGTGTAATTGAAAGATGTAAGTACACTTTTTTCATTATATTTTTGCCCTGTGCGTTCGTTGCCGAGAGCTTGATTGCGCTCGGCAAGAGCCTCTTATTTTGTATGAATAGAATGCAATGAAAGTGGATTCGCAATGCAGTTTTCTTTTCATTTTTCATTTATTAATTGCATCAAATTTAATTTTGGATCAATTTCCACTCTTACCCGGGAATTTAATCCTTACGATTTATTGCTGTGAAAGTGAAAATAGCAAGTGCCAGTATTGTCATTGGTTTTTCATATATATTTATGATAGCAATCATATTATTATGGATCAAGTTTCCGCTCTTACCGGGAATTGATTTTTCCCATCTTAAGTTCTATGAAGTGAATCGCAAGTGCAGTATTCTGTTTCATTTTCATATTACTTTTCACTGCTGTGCGGGGTAGGGGAAGCGAAGGTCTGCCAGGAAGTCGTCGGAAAGCTCTCCCGCGACTCCCTTGGTATCCGATTCTTCGTCTTCTTTCCTCCTGCCCCCCCGCTCAGCTTCCTCGTATTTTGTTTTTGGGGTCTTCCTTCCGTTCGGGGTGGGGCATGTCTCCCCCCCCGTGCGCGAGGGAACCCCTCTTACTAATCTGTCTGTGCTACCGCAGGTGCTACATCCGTGGGAGACGACCTTGGACAGGTATGGACCACTGCGGCTGCAGGGCGTGCCTAGCATCCACGATCTGCTGCAGAGTCTAGCGAGGTCTGGGGCGGTGACCTTGGAGTGGTCTCCACTACAACCTTCACGGCCGCTTATGCTGCTTCCCCCCGCTGGTCTACACTACTCCCCATGCTGTGTCGCGGTGACGCCGTCTGCCGCTTCTAGGGCCGTCGCCGCCGTACCGAGGAGGGGTATGCCGCCGCCGCCTGTGTTTTCTTCGTGTTGCCTGCCCCAGACTTCCGCTGTTCCAGCAGCTCGCCCCTGGACCGACCGCCAGTACCACGCTGGCTGCCGATGATTCTACGAGGCGATGGCTGGGCCTGCCGTACCTGTCGCTGATGTGGTTCCCGCTACTGGCTTGGCTGTCCCTTCTGTGTTTACCGCTGCCGCTGTTCCTGCCGCTCCCTGAGCTGGTTGCTGTTCCTGTCGCTCCTGGTTCCTGGCCTGCGTCCATGTTCCATGGCGGTCCCTGCCCATGGTGTGTCTTCCCCAGTCCTAGGTCCTTCCGGACAGGTGCAGTCGGGCCGTGTTGCTTCGGCAATAGGCCCGACTCTGGCCTGGATGGAGGACCTGACGACTGTCCTGCGTGAGCTGACGAAGAAGAGGAAGGTGTCATCTTCGTCTTCGTCTGTTGCGCCTCTTCCCCTTCGACTTCTAAGGCCCATAAGCCGAAGAAGAAGAAGGGGCTGCCTCCCCCCCCTAAGAAGTCTCCTTCGGGAACTTCTAAGGGCCCGTCCCACCGAGGTGGGACGGGGGGTCCTTCTGCTGGTCCTCCTGCTCCTTGCGAGCGGGCCCGTCTCCCCTTCCGTAAGGAAGAGATAGACGGGGACCAGAGGAGTATCGGTTTAGCTCTGGTACTTCCTCGCCTGGTGCTAGCGGCGATGCGCTACGCCAGGTTCCGGCTCGGTCTCTCGTTCGCGGGAGATCCCGAGTGTACGCTCTCCCTCGGGAGACCGTGCAGCCAAAGTTTCGGCGCCAGAGTTCGCTCGGCGCCAAGACCACGGCACGGAGCAGAAGGAATGGCGAGAAACCGCTCAGGTGACTCTCGCCAGGCCAGCGGCCGCGCTCTCGCAGCGGACCAAGATGGTAACCGGGTTTTGTTATTCCCCCCTAAGAAGACTCCTTCGGGAACTTCGAAGGGCTCGTCACATTCCGGTGTGACGGGGGGGTTCTTCTGCTGGCCTCCTCCCTGTTCCTTCGGGAACGGGGCCCGTCTCCCCTTCTGAGAAGAAGAAGAAGACGGGGACCAAGGGTTGTGCTGGCTACCGCTGGTACACCCTCGCCTGGTCTTGGCAGCTCTGCTGCTAAGCCAGGTACCGGCTCGGTTTCTCGTCCGCGAGAAGTTCCGAGTGTACGATCTCCTTCGGGTGACCGTGCAGCCAAAGTTAAGACGCCTGAGTTCGCTCAGCGTCATGACCGAGGCACGGAGCAGAAGACTGTCGAGAGCCGATCAGGTGACTCTCGCCAGGCCAGCGGCCGCTCTCGCAGCGACCAGCCGGTACCTCGGTGTGGACGTGACGGTCTCTGACGGCCACGGGTGGAGGCTGGGAAGAGGTCCCCCAGGTCCCCTCGACCGACGGTACCAGCCTCGGCTGGTACCAGCGGTTTGACGTGCCGCTGAGGACGCTCACCGGTCTCACGGCGAAAGCGAGCTCTGCAGGTCACCTGACCGCCGCTCCCACAGGGAGGGGGACCGGGCGGATACGGTGACCAGCAGCAGCTCGTCTGACGCACGGGACCGGGGTCGACGTGCTCAGTCGAGCCGCTCGCCACAGGTGAGCGGCCCACGGCCAGGCCTGCAGATCGATCCCCACCGCGGGTTGGTGATCGGCTGCAGCCCCCCCCCACGTACGCTGGTCCTGCCAGCGAGCGGGGGGGGAGCGTCAGGTCTGTCTCTCCACTACCTTCAACTTCCTCGGGCTACACCGGGAAGAGCGAGGTAGCTAGGAGTGATCGTGAGAGGTGCGCCGCTCACGATCCCGTCACGACGCCGCACGTGCCACGTATGGTCTTAGGGACCAACCAGGACGTACGCGCAAGTGATTGGAGGCGACCCCGTCAGGGGGAGAGTGGGTAGCGTCAGTTCTGTCTCTCCGATACCTTCAACTTCCTCGGCATACGCCAGGAAGAGCGAGGTATATAGGAGTGATCGTGAGAGATGCGCCGCTCACGATCCCGTCACGACGCCGCACGTGCCAGGTTGGTCTTAGGACCAACCAGGACGTACGCGCAAGTGATTGGAGGCAACCGTCAGGGATCTGTTGCTGGTCCTTCTTCTGAAGGAGGAGGGTCCTGGGAGCTGCTATTGTTGGAGGGACTGGACGGTTCCCTACTCCTCAAGACGCTGTAACTTCCGAGATTCAGAGTAACTTTACCCAGGTTATTGCACTGATTCGTCAGCACAACGACCGGGGGGAAGGATCGCCGCTCCCACCAGCAGAGCCCATGTCTCTGCTCGAGTCGTTTTGGGGCCCGAGAGGGAACCCAAACCGACGGTGGTATGCCGCGATCGGAGCTTGCCGATTCTGTCTTGAACCAGAGTCTCTCGTCTCCGGACAAGAAGGCTCTCTCAGTTCTGGCCGGTCGATCAAGCTACTTCCACCTCCTCTACTGCGACAGCGGCGTTTCTAGTGTCTTCGGACACCATATTTAAATACTCCTTCGGTCCTCCTGAGAGGTTTCGACCTCGACGAGGACTGGAATGAGTCGGAGGACGGTATCGGCTCTCTCCTGTCAGGTGTCGATCAGCCCCACCCAGACGACGTTCACAGTGGCGGCAGACCCGTACCTACAGTGAGAGTTCGTAACCCTCCTCGGGGAAAACGTTTTCTCCTGAGATACGTTTCCCAGACTCTGAGAGGCCATCGCCGCAAGGCGATGGCTGCTCCTACTCTTCTCCAACTGCTAGTTCCACTGGAAGGCGAGCGAGTATCCAATTCCTCCCCCATTCCCTCTCTCCTTACGGCTACGAGGGAAAGGGGAAGGATCCTACAGAGATTTCTCTGTAGGATCCCACGTTGGGGACTGCGCTACCAGGGGGGACCTTCGGGTCCTACCTGACGTAAGCCCGGTCGTTGAGGAGGGATCCTGCCCCATTTCTCGATTTCTACGGGAATCGAGAGGGGGACCACCCAGCCGATATCGTTTGACGAATTCGGTGGGGGTTTCGCAGACTGCTTAGAATTCTACGGAATTTCTAGCGCATTCAGAGTGTTAGAGTTTCTTACGATCTCCAAACACTTAGGCGAGACCACGGTCCAAAGTGAGCGAGACGAGAATCCCCGATATGTTACACGATAATCGGGAACCTCGCCTATGCTCGAATTCCTGGAATTTCTAGCATTAGGAAGAAGACTGCTGCTGAAAGAAGACTATCTCACAGTAGGCGACCAACCTGGAATAGAGAAGAACAGACGGGAATATCCAGTTTGGCTTGAACTATCGTCTTAGTATTCTGTTCACCATTGAAGCTTTCCTTCGAGGAAGACTTCTCCTTCACTCTTCCTTTAATAGAGAACGAAGGTGGTCGATCTCCAAATCCTTATTTTTGTTTTCTTGAAGGAAAGAATTTAGGATGGAGATCGTTGTTCAGAATCCTACAAATATACTACGTATATTAACCTCGCGACATGATTCTGCTAAGCAGTTGAATGGTCCGAGGGGTAGGCGCATATCCTGGTTATTTTACGGATTGCGACTTAGACGAAAAGTATTCTAATTGAACTGCAACCGGGTTGCCTGCAACCTCCCAGGAGTTTCCAGTTTCAATTTTATATACTTATGGTGTTGTCCACAACAACACCATTTAAGCTTTTATATTACCGAAATTCGTTTCGCTTAAATATAATTGCTCGAGCATATCTTTTTATGCTCGGTGGTTCTAGCCGAACGCATTCCTTCGTGGAAAAAAGGATACTTGGCAACTCAGGATGACGAGTCAGCGACAGCTACTGCGTATTGAATTGCCCGAGGCATTTCAGTATCAGCTGCCGCTTTGAGATAGACGGGTTGTATATGTCTTTCTCACCTGTTTTGATTGAATAACAACCGTATCTCTGCCCAACAATCACGGACTTAAGTCTCTGATTAACGGGGATTCTCGCATACATGAATGACCATCTACTGCTGAGAAACGCTAGTATTCATCGTCTTCGGTATTGCGAGAATTTTAAACAGAGATATCTATTCGACTCTCATCTTTCTGTTTACCGCCCGGTAACAGAATTCTGTAATAGTCTCTTGCTGCATCGTATCCCGATAATGCGAATGATTTTTGCGGAATCTGAGTTTGTCCTCAAAATATCTGTATTCGGAGGTGTACCAATTGTTCATTGTTCACCCCGGATTAGCAGATGTATTGAAAGACATCGCCTACTCCCACACCTGCCAGCTCTACTTCCAAACGTTCAGCCCATGAGAAGCAGTTCTTCAGCGGCACTCCCCTGTGTTTCATTACTGAATAACGCCCCGCTTTCATTGCACAACGAACAGCAATGAAATGGCGGTTAGCGTTTTCAGTCATTTGTAAGCACAGGTTTAGAATCTTGAGATTCCTTCTCTCGATTCAGCTGGAAGACGTAGGTTGCATTCATTGCCTACCTTCGTCTTCAAAGTCAACATAGTGTTGTTTCTCCTTAAGCTGAGATTCAACGTCTATGAGATTTTCTTGCCATCAGGGACCTCGGTCTTTTCGAAGGCAATTGACTTTCGCCTTTTGAGCTTATGCATTAAGAGAATCATCGCCGCGCCGTCCGGCATCGGTGACTACAAATATTTTATTTGTTTGGTCTCTCAGCATAACTCTTTAAAGGGCGAAGGTCACGTGACTTACCCGGATGCTTGGACAACTTGCCTCTACTGATTCCGAACCAGTCAGTCGGCAGCTGTCAGTGCGCCCGAGTCAGTTACGAACTATGCTAGTGGACTTAGTTCGGTTGTTCCAGAGCAATCATTACTTCGTCTTAATAGCTTGTCAGTATGAGTACTGTACATAAACCAAAGTCGAGAAGAGGGATAGGTCATACGACTATTCCCTTCTTTTCGTCTTAGGTAACTGCATGACTTCTCTTGAGAAGTCAAGCACAAAGGGATGGGGATTTGTGACGCTCGATTTTCGTACCGATCTTCGTAGCGAAGACTCAGAACCCTTCGGTAACTGACGATTGGTTCGAGTCCTTCACAATACCCTCCCTAATGGACTTCACCGCCTCCGATACGAAGGCTATGCTGCTTTGTCCTGTGAAGGTGCGACGGAGCTGTCTGAAGAAACTCGACACCCAGGATGAGTGTGGACGCCTCTTCATCATTCTCTCGCGTTCCGCAAGAACGCTCCGTGGCGCAGGTAATGAAAGGTAGGCGCCTGTCCAACCGGAACCGCATGCACCTCCTTCTACCTTCAGGATATTGCCCACAGTTCCGTTGGATCTTTTTCCTTAGGAACCTTGGGTGGTTGCTCAACACGTTGTGTAGTTAACCCAGACCCTCGCAGGCTGAACAGCATCGAAGTCCTGGTGTGACCGTAAGACCAATGGATGAGGAATGAGAGTGTGACTGGCTCCTCTTCCCATCTTTTTCTTCCCTCTACCTTTGGGTAGAGGGACACGGTCGTCACCCTGCTGGGTAAGGACGAGATGCAGGTGAGCTACTCAATAGAGCACCATCCTATCCCTTTTCAGTAGGGATAGGAGTAAATATCCACCACTTCCTCCAACAAGGGGGAGGGAAGTGGATGCCAAATTGAGACAAACCCATCATTTTATGATTGTCTCTTGCAAACAGGAACAAGTTCTTGCTTGCTGGTACGAAGAGATACGCTTGCCTCTCTCTTAGTACTTGGCCCAGAGGTCTGACCATTGATCCTGCGGTGCACACCCCGATCAATCGGACAGAGGTTTGGATCCCTCCCTTGTCTTACGACCAGGGAGGCACTCCAGGGTTGGACGAACACCAGTCTGTTCACCAAAAAGACTCAGATTCCTCCCACCAAGAAGTGAGTCTTCCTATTGTTAAAGGACCGAGGGTTTGTATTACGTATCGGAACAAATGACAATTTGTCGAAAATTGCATTTTTCCTAACTATACAAACCTGAGGTCCCTTTACATATAGTCCCACCTCATGCCACCCCTCACTCTGCACTTTTTGCATGGGCCTAAAGCAAAAGTGATTCTTCACCTCTCGGGCGGCGCGCGCGCGCACGATCGGACAAGCAGTTAACTACGTTCTCCCCTTGTTCGAAGCTTACGACCGTCCCAGCTGCCGCTAGTTACCTTCCTATTGTTAAAGGACCTCAGGTTTGTATAGTTAGGAAAAATGCAATTTTCGACAAATTGTCATTTTAGGTCTAAAACAATTCTAATATCTTCTCCAGTCTTGACTTTGAGTGAGCTAATTTACAGAGCTTGAGATTTTTAACAAAATGATACATGACTTTGGAGTGGGGACAGAAGTTTTTAAATGTCAGTTGTCTTTGCAGTGTGTACTTTTCCTTCAAGAACACAATGCTGAAATAAAAGCTTATTTGCCAGTTCCAGAAAAACCACTTGAGTAAATTGCATTTCAAGTTATCTGTGAGGTTATTCTTAGGTTTAGTTAAAGAGCTTGGATTAAGACAGCTTTTATTATGTGCAATAGGTTGTTATTAATCTTATCAGCTTAGTCAAGGTTGCTGTTTTCAGTGAACTTTTCCAGTGGCTCATTTTGTAGTACAGTGGTACCTTGGCTCACGAACAGTCCTGTTCATGGACAAATCAGGTTGCAAATCAGATGTTGAAAATATTTTCTTCTGGTGCGTGAACTGTGCTTCAGCCACCAGCATGCAAGCAGTAGGCTAACCTCTTTTCTTCCTCTTTATCTATCCCATTTTCAAGTTATGCTAACTCCTTTTCCTCCATCTCTTTAGCTATCCCATCTTCTAGTTAAGTTATAAAAAGTAAAAGAGAAGGCTAAAAGTATTGTTAGTAATGTTATACTTGTGTAAATGCATACAGCCAGAAACAGCTGATTTGCTATGATGTAGTTATGTAACTAATGATGTTAAGTAGAATAGGACTGATATGCTGTTTTTACATTACTATATCCTTATTTGCTATGGAGAAAAGATTGGCAAGGGCATATACTGCTAATTTAAGCTGCAAGTTGTAGCTGAAGCTGAGGAAAGAATGTTCATCTGCTAACAACTATTATCAAACATTGGCAACATGGATGAAACTGCAAACTTCGGTATAGTATACCATCAAACTCGACTAAACTATTTGGGATGAAAGAACACATTTTACTGTTTCCACTTCGATAAAAGATAAATATGTAAAGCTCGTAGTATCCTAATGAAATCAGGTGAAAATATCGAACTCAATCTGTTGATTTTTTTTATGCATTAAACATGCCCTCGGCACCATCTACTAACGAAAAAAAATGTTCACAATGATACATATTCAAGTGATATTTTGACTTGAAAAACACATCGTATAACATAAAATAACCTTGTCCCATATCAATAAGGATTCATTTACGCTAACTAGAAGCAAGAAAATTGCTCTGGTTCGAGTTCAATACATCAAAATAAACTTACCTCACAATTGCCCTCAGCTGATTTTCAAACCAAAACATTGATTGCTGTTAGTATTTTATAATACATAAGTAACTTGAAAATACATAAGATATATATTATTGGATGCAGTGAAGTAAGCATAACTTTGTGCCAGAAAACCCCCCAAAATTGGGAAGAATGAATTAAGTTTGTGAACCGAGGTACCACTGTAGTTATTAATACTTTATTTTAGGTGGTTATTTCCTAGGAATTTAATTAAGACCTTCATACTTTGTTGTTTTATCATCTTGAAGACTGTGAAGGAAGAATGCATATAACTGCATGTGTAGGACACATGTTGGTGAGAGCATTCAGTCATGTCAATGTTTCATGACTGACCACTTTCTCCTTGGTTTTTAATTTAGCTCTTGATGGGTGCACGGCTGCATGCGCAGAAGCATCTTCACAGGAACAGTAGTGATGCCAAATTTGATTTTCATGATATTGAATCCGGCGGGAATGAATAATCCTTAAGATTTATTGTTGGTTAGTGTGTCCAAATCTTGTCTGTATATTGTGATATAACATATATACCTAACTCATTAGTTGTTCATACACGAAACAAACCTTCGGTCTTAACATTAGGATTTACTAGCGCCAAGCTGGAAACCGGTAGAATTAAAATTACACTTGTGAGATCCAGGGACTAATGGCATCTATACCAGGTCACGGGGCATGTATACCCAGAATGCCCACGGCTACCTGTGACCCACCAGTTATTTTCCTACCGCCTTTAAGATAAGACGTGTTACTGTCTATCTCATTTAAGCCGGTTTTTCAGTTTGCCCGTTCTTTATCCATTTCATTTTTTATTTTTCATTCCTTTTCTTTCTCCAAGTGTGATCAGTGTGTGGTAAAAGTGGCTTTCCATGTTCTAGGTTCCTAACTTCGGTGTCGACGGATCCTCATCCAACGTGTAGTAGGTGCAGGGAAAACGCATGTACGGTTACTAATCCGTGTTCTGTTTGTCGCGGTTGGTCGGTGGAACAGTGGAAGAAGTTCTATGGGAAAAGCCAATACAAAAGGAAGGGGGTGACGCCATCTTTGGATGACCAAACCTTACCGGCTTCTTTTGTATCGGTAATAAACCAGCTGCTCCATATGTTTCTCACCTGCTTTTGAATTGTCTCATACCCCTTCGGTTTCTCCTAGCGGTTCTGTATCGGAAACGTCAGGAGGGGCCTTGGGTAATTTTATGAATAATTTGCACT
Organism: Macrobrachium nipponense; assembly: GCF_015104395.2. Lineage (NCBI taxonomy): Eukaryota > Metazoa > Arthropoda > Malacostraca > Decapoda > Palaemonidae > Macrobrachium > Macrobrachium nipponense. The sequence goes on along the minus strand of NC_061088.1, from coordinate 1,652,227 downwards.
CTCCTTTGTTCCCAGCAAGTAGAGGGGGAGATCCGCCATCTTTGTTCCAGGCTCCTGCTACTCAAGCGCATAGGTTAGATGGTACGTGGTCAGCGCTAGGCCTACCAGGCGTACCAACCTTGGATGGTCTGCTTGCGCATTATATGACGTCACGGTTCCAGCAGGGTCCGGCAGCGCTGAATGTTCCTCATCCCCCGGGCTTGCAATTTATGGGAATTAATGCCGCGGCTTCACCATCCCACTCAGTATTTACAGCGATGCAGAACGTGGGAGGTAGTTTGGCAGCAAACGTGCGGTTGCCAGCAGAAACCTCTCAGTCTCTCCCTACGAGAGGGATGACGTCACAGCATACGTCACACTCTGATATGGCAGGCATGATGACGTCACAGACCGATTATCGGCCTTTTATCGCTGCACCCAGACGCTAATACGCCTTCTGACCCGTCAATGCAAACTGTAATGCAGAAATTACAGGATATAGAGGAGAGAATGAATAAGAGAGACAAAAAGAAAAAGTGTGATTCGCCTTCTTCGTCTTCTTCCTCTAGTTCGGCGTCATCGCTAAGTCCGATAACGTCACGGCGAGCGCCAGTCAGTAGCGTTTGGAGGAGGATTCGGGAGTTCCTGGCGGATCCTCGGGCAAGAGGAGAAGAATCAATTCTTCCTCTTCTTCGGACCAAGACTGTCATTTCCAAGTCAGCAAGAAGGTCGGAAAATCAGTGGCTATTAAGCACAAGCTTGGCAGACGAAGCCGTTCGCAAGAGTCCGAACAAACGAGAGAGGTGACGGCCGGCGAGCTAGCGGCCGAGGCGGAGTTGCCAGTTCGGATCGCAAAAACTGCGATACCTCTGGTAAAATCGACGTTGGCGGCGGAGAAAGGTTGCAGCAGAGGATGGAATGCAGGTCCCAGTTTCGCCCGTAAGGCCGTTCAAAATACGTACGAAGGACGATTAAGGCTCCTTTTAAAAGTACGAAAAATAGAGAGTTGGCAACCTCGGCGGATACGTTCGTGGAAGGCAGTGTCCGTCTGGATAGAAGGTCGAGGGCCGGGCTCGCCGACGCTCGAAAACGATGCCAATGCTAATAGAGACGAACTTACCTCTGTCTTAAGGGAGCCTTCATCTTGGAAATCTAGACAAGATTCTCGCTCTAGATCCGTGAGTAGAGAAAGAGTGAGACGTTCTCGTTCCCCTGCTGACTATCCGGGATCGAGCCAACAGTGGCCAGCAAAGATCAAAGAGACCGCGGCCGTAGGGGCAGGCGGCCGTGGAATTCCGGGCCGTCTGTCAGAAGATAGGGGCGAGACAACATCCCTCGTGACGGAGAGTGGTACACTAGAGCCGGAGGAAGGAGAAAACCAAGAGTTTCTGGCCTCGTATGCAGAGGTTATTGGTTTGATTCGTCAATTCAATAGCCTTTCGGAGAAGACAGAAAACACCGGCCAGTATGCTTCCTCCTGGAATTGGCATGGCGTTTGGACTAAAGAGGGATACCAAGGTGTCGTATGAATTGCCTTGTTCGAGTCATGCGGAATCGGTCTTGCAACACGTAAACGCAAAGATTGCAGGGAGGGATAATTCCTTAAGATCTAATAGATCATTTAAATTTATTCCCCCTCCAATGATAAAGCAAAGGAAATATTATACGACACCGAAGATCCCTTTGCTGTCTAGACAAATGAACCCTAATGTTGTAAGGTTAAGGCCTGGATTAACCTTGGATCAGGTTAAAATGGAGTGCCTTCGATGACGTACCAAGAGGCTGCTACGTTAGAAGCAACAGCTTCTTCTGTCTTTCAGGCTGCTTCCTGGTTAGACTTTTGGTCAACAGCAGTGGCGAAAATTGCATCCTCGGAAGCAACAAGGAAAGTAGTGGATGAACCATTGTTCATTAGATTACTACAGTCAAGGTTCCAAGGCGATTGCGTACCTGACAAACGTAAGTGCCAATGTTTGGGCAAATATCCTGCTAATGAGGAGAGATGCAGCATTGGCTAGACTAAGCCGCAATGTGGATTTGGATTCCCTGTTAGCAATGAGGAATGGGGATATCTTGGAATCGCAACTACTGTTGCCAGAGGTCATACTGGAAGAGGCGATAGATAGAAGAAGGATGGACACTAACGATAGGTTGGTGCAACAGGCAGTTAGGAAAACGTCCTAACAGTCAAACTACTCCTTTGGAGGGAAGACAATAGCAGATGTCTCGAAAGAAGACAGTGAGACATAGCATCCCTAATAGAGTCACAAGACCCTCTTCCCCAAAGAAGATAACTCATCGGCCCTTTCACAATAGAAACAACAGAGGAAGGGGCAATAGGGGAAGAGGGAGAGGCTCAAGAAGATAGGATGGGCGCCTCCCATCACTCGGCCACACCAGTGGGGGGTTGCCTGGCAAATCACTGGAAGGTGTGGCAGGAACTAGGGGCAGAGCAGTGGGTGGTGGATGTTCTCAGGATCGGGTATTTTTGATTCCGTTCGAGGGTAAACCCCGCCCCTGACAGATCAACCATTACCCCACGTCACTTATGCCCACAAATCTCAGAAGGCCACTATTCTGCAGGACGAAGTGAAGAAGATGATGGAAAAAGGAGCTGTGCAACAAGTATGCAGTCTGACAAAAGGCTTCTACAGCAGGATTTTCCTGGTACCCAAAGCCAACGGGGAGTGGAGGACAGTAATAGACCTGTCAACGCTGAATCTGTTTATAAGGAAAAAGCCAGTTTCAAGATGGAAACTCCGAAAACGGTTCTACAAGCAGTCAGAATCGGAGACTTTATGCTGACAGTCGATCTAAAGGACGCATACTTTCAGATACCAGTCCATCAGTCTTCAAGGAAATTTCTCCGCTTCAGTCTTGGAGGGAAAGCTTTCGAATTCAAGGTCCTGTGCTTCGGATTGACAACGTCTCCTCAAGTTTTTACAAGAGTGTTCACCCTCGTGTCGGCGTGGGCGCATGCTCAGGGGATCAGGCTAATAAGATATCTGGACGATTGGCTGGTGATAGCAAAGTCCAGGGAGAAATTACTCAGGGACAGGGCGGCCTCCTGCAGCTTTGTCACAGCCTAGGTATTGTGGTGAATCAGCAGAAGTCGCAGCTGGATCCAAGTCAACGTTTTGGAATACTCTGGGAATGGTGATAGAACACAACACAAGCCAAAGTATTCCCGACAGACCAAAGAGTAGAGAAATGCAAACAAGTGGTGAATGCCTTTCTGGGAAAGCAGACACAGCCAGCAAGACAGTGGCAGGTGGTGCTGGGGAATCCTAAACCTCCCTGGAGAAGCTAGTACCACAAGGAAGGCTACACCTTCGGTCCCTACAATGGAGGATGAAGGAGTTTTGGTCACCAACAGTAGATCACCCGTACGAGCAAATTCCCTTGTCGGCAGAAGTGAGGAAAGACTTGCTGTGGTGGGTGGACGACGACAATCTGACAGTGGGTGTCCCCCTTCAACAATCCTCCCCAGACCTCTTGCTGTTCTCGGATGCGTCACTAGAAGGCTGGGGAGCCCATATGGAGGAGTTGATGGTGTCAGCAAAATGGAGTTGCAAGGACAGAGAACTCCATATAAACGTGCTGGAGTTGAAAGCAGCTTTCCTGACTCTACAAGAATTCAGAGAGTAAAGGGACACTCAGTGGTATTGATGTCAGACAACACCACAGTAGTAGCTTATATAAACAAGCAAGGAGGCCTAGTTCTCGGCAGTTACATGTGATGACAGTTCAACTTCACCAGTGGGCTATAGAGAACCTGGTAGACATCAAGGCCAGGTATATTCCTGGAAAAAGAAACATAGTGGCCGACAAGTTGAGCCGCAGGGATCAGATCCTGGGAACGGAGTGGTCCCTACACCAACAGGTAGTGGACAGGATGCTCATGTTGTGGGAAGGACCGATCATAGACCTATTCGCAACCAGGTACAACAAAAAGTTGGAAGTGTATTGTTCAGTAGTCCCGGACGCAGAGGCAGTAGCAGAAGATGCGCTACAACACCCCTGGGACAATCTGGACGTGTACGCATTTCCTCCATTTGTCTAATCCGTCAGGTTCTGAACAGGGTAATGCGGTCTCAGAACCTCAAGATGACCCTGGTAGCCCCGTTATGGCCGAAAGCAGAGTGGTTTCCAGACCTACTGGAACTCCTAGTAGATGTGCCAAGAGAGTTACCTCCATGGAGCAACCTTCTGTGTCAGCCTCACGTGGAGAGGTACCACCAGTCGGTGAAGTCCCTATCGCTTCACGGGTGGAGACTGTCAAGTATCTCCTCCGAGAGCGAGGGTTTTCGCAGAAAGCAGCAACTCAGATGGCAGGTAATATCAGAAAATCATCTGCAACAGTATACCAAGGAAAAGTGGTCAGCATACTGTGATTGGTGTCGTAGAGGGAACGTGTCTCCACTCGGTACCACTATTCAGCAGTTAGCAGACTTTCCTGATATATCTCAGAACAGAAAAACATATGTCTGTATCTGCAGTGAAGGGGTACAGGCTGCTCTAGCCTCAGTTTTACGAATGAAAGGAAGTGGGACATATCGTCTTCATGGGAGTTGGCCAAATGCTGATGAGGAGCTTTGAACAGTCATGCCCACCAAAGGAGCTAAAAGCCCCAGATTGGGATCTGACCAAGGTACTGAGTAGTCTGACAAAACCCCCTACGAACCACTAAGGCAGTCCACGGATAGGAGCCTGACCCTGAAAGACAGTCTTCTTATTGGCCCTGGCTTCAACCAAAAGGGTGGGGGAGCTACATGGCCTCTCATATCTCATAAAGCACTCGAGAGGTTGGAGATCAATGGTGTGTGAGTTTGTCCAGAATTCGTGGCAAAGACCCAAAATCCAACAATAGTAGACGGCAGATCGACTCCTTATTATACCTTCCTTGGCAGACTTTGTAGACAACGACAAAGCTGAGATGCTCCTGTGCCCGTCAGGGCACTAAGGGAGTACTTAAAGAGAACAAGGCACCTCAGGCCGGGGTGCCAGAGGTTGTTCGTAAGTACAGGACGGAACAAGAAGGAAGTGTCCAAGAATACAATATCATTTTGGCTAAGGGAGACGATCAGAGATGCTTATACTGCAGAAGACAGAGGGTCAGATAGCCAGGTGGGAGCTAGAGCTCATGACATCAGGGGTAGTGAGTGCTTCCCTGGCATTTAAGAAGAACATGTCTGTGGATAAAATTCTGAAAAGCTGGTGTGTGGAAGCGCCAAACAACTTTCACCTCATTTTATTTGAAAGATGTTGCCCATAGATCCTTGGACACCTTTTCCTTGGGTCCAGTGGTGGCGGCCCAACAAGTGATATAGTTCATCCAGTGCCCCTGGCGGGTCAGTTTGCGTCTAGTCTAAGATGAAGGTATGAAAGTAGAATGAATGGGATGACTGGTCTTTTTCTTTACTACTTTCTTCCTACTCCTTTAACTACGGGCAATATGTAAGGAAGGCAAGTTTTTGACCTGTCCATGTGCTGGAACGGACTAGATGCAGGTGAGATGGTCAGCCATACTGTGAAGCTATCTTAGCTGATGATATACTTTTCAGTAGCAACACACCCCTCTGGATAATAAGGAAAAGAGGGGTGAAGGTGGATCCAGTCGCAAGGGACAAGAGTCAAACAGTAGAATGGTATCTACACCCAGTGGGAGGGAAACCAATCAGATCCGCTTATATCTTTGGTAATAGGTTCATTGTCCATTCTCTTTAGAATTTCCCTATATATTCGGAAATGGATAAGGTGGCAAACTCCCAGTCAGTTGTAGAGACTTACCTCCCTCCAATAGTAAGTCTATCCTAATGTTAAGACCGAAGGTTTGTTTCGTGTATGAACAAATACCAAATTTTCAACTAATTTGTATTTTTCATAACTAACAAACCTGAGGTCTTAACAGTTAAAGGCCCACCTCGAACCACCCCTCTAGCAGTCTAAACTGGGTTAGAAATATAACTGATGGGTCACAGGTAGCCGTGGGCATTCTGGGTATACATGCCCCGTGGACCTGGTATAGATGCCATTAGTCCCTGGATCTCACAAGTGTAATTTTAATTCTACCGGTTTCCAGCTTGGTCGCTAGTAAATCCTAATGTTAAGACCTCAGGTTTGTTAGTTATGAAAAATACAAATTAGTTAAAAATTTGGTATGTTACACTTATGAACTTGGGAATAATGATCTTTTCTCACTTGCTGTAAATTTATTCTTCCTGATGTGATCTTGGTTTTGTTCTCTTTATGAAGCTGAATAATTTTACTACATGGCATTAATAAACGATTAAAAAAAAGTGTTACTGGTGATCTTGAGAACAAATGATCATCTCAGTGTATGTGTGTCAGTGTGAGTGTGTTTTTATACTAAAAATTCTTTCAGGAAAAAAGCTCGCAGCAGGTAGCAGTGTCGGGAATGGTGTAAGTATAGCATCAGCTGGAGGAGACACCTCGACGTCAACAGCAACAACTGGGTCAGCTACAGGAGGAAGTGGTTATCAAAAGGAACAAGCAAGGTAAACAGCGGGAAAAGTACCGTACTACTATTAGTTTCTCCATTAAAGTCTAGAGAAAACGGAAGCAATCTCGATCGGCATTCTACAAATTTCCTGTAGAAATCATCTCCTCCACCGATGATGTAAGATATGGATGAGGAGGAGAGAGAGAAAAGGAGAATTGAACGTGGAAGAAAGGACGAAGGAAAACGAAAACTGAAAGAAAAGGAAGAACGGGAAAAGAGAGAAAAATTAGAAAAGGAGAAAATGATGGAAAAGCTGAAGAATCCAGTGAAGCATCAGATGATACTGAAGATGTTTATGATATCTTCAAATATGGTATGAGACCTTGTTGTCTTGTTTCCTCTACACATGAAAGTTTGTATACATTGGTTAGGAGATTGGGATTAATAGTTGTTTACGTTGGTTAGAAGACTGGGATTAGAACTAAGGGAGTCAGGTTAAAAATCTTAGAAGTCATGGAGAAATTTATTTTAATATACGTAATCCCAATATAGTGGGATACAAGCGGATAAGACTTTGAAGAAATTTATCAAGTTCACTTGCATTCCTTTGGTTGGCATTGTTGATTTTATTGATAATAATAGTTAGTTTTTAGAATTATAAGATTTGTTCATACTGATGTTTTATTTTGAATTCTGGCTATTTGCCTCATGATTATTAAGCCCTCTTTTGTCTCGTAAGATGTGAGTTTTGTGAAATTAGGTTGTGTGTCTTAAATTTCTATTTTGAGGAACTAGCACACAAACCTCCCTTGTAGACTGGTCAGTTGTTAAAGATGTTTTGTACAATTCGATTGAATTTATGAAACGGATGAAAAATATTGCAGTTTTTTTATTTTGTATATTAATTAGAAATTACAGTTTACTATGTAGCTGTCCTAAAAGAAAATATTTTTTATGCATGACACTTACCTGGCAGGTATATATATAGCTTATCCTCTTGACGCACTGGCAGAATTTCAAAACTCGCGGCAACCGCTAGTACACTGGTAGTTCAGGTGATGGCCACCCCGCTCCCGTGGCGCTGGTACTTGGAACTATTCCCGTTTTCCTCAGATTTTCTCGCCAGCCGAACCGGGCAACATCGTTGTTGGTTCTCTGTTAGAATTTCCTGCTCGTTATCTTGACTTTTTGGGATATTGGTATCGTATTCACGAAGTTAGAGTGGCAATCGCATTTGTTGGACTTGTTTAGTATGTCTGATTCAGGGGAAGTATGTTTAGAGTTTGTGTGAAAGAAGGGTGTAAGGTGAGACTGCCGAAATCATCGGTAGATCCACATACTATTTGTAAGAAAGTAAGTGTCGGGAGTTTGTATGTACGTGGGACAATAGGTGCAATGAATGTCAGTGTCTGAATGAGAAAGAGTGGAAGGCTCTTATGAAGTATGTGGAGAGATTAGAAAAAGATCGGGTTAGAAGATCTGTATCTAGGAGTGAAAGATCGGGATCTTCGAGTAAACCTTTGGATGAATCTGTTGCATGTGTCTTCTCCAGCTCATTCACATGTAGATGTAGCACCTTCCCCCCAGGTTTCTCCTGCCTTCCGAGTTGCTGTAGCCTGTAGGATACTACTGATCCACCCCAAATAGTGATAAAGTGGTTCACTGCCTTGGCGTCCATGGGAGACCAAATTAAACGTTAACAGACAAAGTGGAAGTGTTTGGTGACAGTGTTGTGGAGGGGGCGCCTGATCGTCTCTCTCGTACTCCTAGACTAGACCTCTGTCAAGCTCCCAGACCCAAGGGAGAAGGCATGTCGACAGTCGAAGGGGGCGAGAGGGGTTGACTGCGATCAGTCGTCCATTCAGGCAGTCCTGTTGGTAGTCCCAGGCTGCTGCAGTACGCCATAGAAAAGGCGATACTGGGAAGTGCCGTTATTCTTCGGATAGTTCAGCCTGGGAAGGAGTAGGCGGTTCGCGGAAGTATCGCGTCCTCTCAAGAGGTCATACTTTCCGTCCTCTTTCACAGGAGGAAAGGGCTTTCGACCAAGAAAGGGTGGAGTAGCCCTGAGATTTTTTCATCGGAGGATGAAGAGATGATCCCTATCAAAAGGAGAGGGTTTCACGTCAGTTGGAAGTTTCGCTCACCGCTTCGTGTTAGCCCGGTGGCTCTCGATCTCCTCATCATCAGGAGTCTCGTAAGGAGGCGGAAACGAAGGAGGTGCTGCGGACATGCAGCAGAGATTGGCAGTGATTGTTCAATCATGGGAGAAGCTCCGAACAACCTTCGGCTAGACGTAAGGACTCGTCTCTCCCGGTTAAGTCCTCCAAGAGGACGCAGGACGTACAACGCGATCCAGGACGCAGTGCGTCCCGTAAGAAGGACGAAGTGCAGGACGCAGGACGCAGAGGAGAAGTGATGGGACGCATGGTGGACGCATACGTTCAGCGGAGGACGCAGGACGCAGGCGGCAGCAAGTCAAAACATTGTCTCGACAAGGAAGAGAGGAGTTTTATAGGGAGTCAGTGTCGCTTTCTAAACAGGAGCTGCATAAGGACTCTGAATTGGAGAGTCAGCAGGATCTTGGTTTTCAAGATATTTCTTCGCAGGAGGAAGAATTTGCGGAGAGTGCGGAAGAGGACAAGACGAAGCACCTTCTTCGGACTACAAGAGGATACAGAGTGCCTTCTTTCTTTGTTTGAAGGAGATTTTCAACCTTCAGGCCCGCCATCGCCTTTGTCGCAATTTTCGAAGACGAAGACAGCAAGAAATCGTCGTTTTTGAAAATGACTTGTCCATTTCGGCCAAGAAAGCCCTTCAACGCGTAAATGAGTGTTGAAGGAGAAGAAAGAGTCGGGGAAGACTTCTTTTGTATTTCCTCCGGCCAAGTTGGCTTCGAAGTCTGGTGTTTGGTATGCTACGGGGGAAAGTCTTGGCCTGGGAGTGCCTGCCTCCTCCCAGGGAGACTTTTCCAACATAGTGGATAGCTCCCGTAGACATGCTTTGCATTCAGCCAAAGTGTGGTGGACTTCGTCGGAGTTCGACCCATTTACTCAAAGGTATACTCTTTAGGACCTTGGAGGTGTTTAATTTTCTTGAACTGGTCCGTTGGGGGCTGGGCCCTGGCTCGGACTTCGGAGATGGTAGAAGCGTCAGGTTATCCGAGTTGTCGAGGAAGTATTAATGTCCTGTATGGATAAAGCCTTGAGAGATGGAGCTAATGAATTGGCTTCAATTTTTTACAGCAGGCGTCTTGAAGAAAAGACATCTATTATGCTCGTTTCGCTGCTAAAGGAGTGTCGAACGCGCAAAAGTCGGAGTTGATGTTCTTCTCTCCTGTCAGGACAGCTCTTCCCTCAAGAGATCATTAAGGACATATCTCTCTCCCTCACTCAGAAGGCGACTCAAGATCTTCTTACGTCATCTGTAAGGAAGTATTACCTTCTAAGGTCATGAATAAGACTACGAAGGATACGAAGACAGCACAGCAGCCCTTTCGGGGTAGGACTTTCGCCTGACCAGCATTTAGAGGGAAAAGAGTTCCAACCAAAAGAGGGCCAAAACTTCAACCAAACAATGAGTCAGAAGTCCTCCAGACTTGTGTGGGGGCCAGACTTTTAGACTTCTGGGAAGTCTGGGCAAAGCAAAGGAGCGGATCCTTGGTCCGAAATAAAGGTAGCGAAGGAAGGGTACAAGATTCCCGTTCTCAAGAAACCACCTCTCGCTACAGCTCCGAGAGCCCTAGGGGCTCATTACATCGATTTAGAGAAGAGAGAGGCTCTTTGGCATCAGGTCGTCACCATGATAGAAAAGGGGGCAATAGAACCGGTTCTGGATCACGAATCCCCAGGGTTTTACAACCGTCTGTTTCTAGTACCGAAATCATCAGGAGGTTGGAGGCCGGTACTGGACGTAAGCCAGCTAAACTTGTTCGTAGAAAAGACCAAGTTTACGATGGAGACGAACGATTCAGTACTGGCAGCGGTACGACCAGGGGACTGGATGGTAACACTGGACCTTCAGGATGCGTACTTCCATATTCCAAATTCATCCAAGGTCCAGGAAATATTTTGAGATTCGTGATCCAGGAAGGATTTATCAATTCAAAGCCCTGTGTTTCGGGCTGTGCACGGCCCCTCAAATTTTTACAAGAATGATGTCGAATGTGGCGAAGTGGCTTCATCGGGCAGGAGTCAGAGTCTCTCTACCTCGACGATTGGCTCATAAGAGCACAATCAAAACAGCAATGTCTGGAGGACACGGACGTAACATTGGAATTAACTCAGCAACTGGGTCTGATGGTGAACCTGGAAAAGTCACGATTGATCCCTCTCAGGAACTAGTTTATTTGGGGATTCTGATATCCTCAGTGACTTTTCGGGCTTTTCCGTCACCCGAAAGGCAGACCATGTGTATACGGAAAGTGCAAGAATTCCTATTGAAAGACCAATGTCAGCGAGAGAGTGGATGAGCCTGCTGGGGACACTCTCTTCGTTAGAGCGGTTCATTTCACTAGGGAGACTTCACATGAGGCCCTTACAGTTCTTTCTGAACGAAGTCTGGCCAAGAAGATCGCAACCAGATTCCTTCCGGTTTCCAATTCCTTCGAAGATAAAGGAGGAACTAAAGTGGTGGCTAGTTCCGGAGAGGTTGTCAGAGGCACGTCACTCCAGCAGAGGAACCCAGACCGGATATTATTTTCCGACGCGTCAGACGACAGGCTGGGGAGCGACGCTGGGCCTCGGGGAGGAGTCAGGCCTTTGGAGCGAAGAAGAAAAGGCATGGCACATAAACAGGAAGGAACTGATGGCGATCTTCTTGGCTATGAAAGCGTTCAGACCGTGGATCAGCGGCAAAGTGGTGCAGATCAACGCGGACAATACCACAGCTCTGGCATATACGGAAACAAGGAGGAACCCACTCGTTGTCCCTTTGCACCTGTGGCGAAGGAGATTCTTCTTTGGTCGCAGAGAGAAAACCGTCACCCTGCTCACCAGGTTCATTCAGGGAGAGAAGAACGTCAGGGCGGATCTGTTGAGCAGGGGACGGACAAGTGCTTTCCACGGAGTGGATGTTGCATCTTCAAGTATGCCAGAGATGTGGAAGCTCTGGGGCACTCCAGTAGTGGATCTTTTCGCTACCGCAGCGACGAAGAGGTTACCGAACTATTGTTCTCCAATCCCGGACCCTCTTGCAGTCACAGTCGATGCCTTCCTACTAGATTGGACGGGTCTAGATGCGTACGCTTTTCCCCCGTTCAAGATTTAGGAAAGGTAATGAAAAAATTCAGGGAAAGTCGAGAACAAGGCTGACCTGATAAGCCCCATACTGGCCGGCCCAAACGTGGTTCACAGAGGTACTGGAATGGACAGTAGATTCTCCGAGAAGTCTACCCACGAGAGTAGATTCTTCTCCAAACAAAAAAACCCCACTTCGAAAAGGTTCCACAAGAACACCTCGGGCTCTTTGGGTCTGACTGCGTTCAGACTATCGAAAAGACTTGTCAGAGCGGAGGGGGTTTTCTAGAGAAGCAGCGAAGGCAGTTGCAAGAGCACGAAGGCCTTCGACTATCAAAGTGTTACCAGTCGAAGTGGGAGAACTTCCGTAAATGGTGTAAGAATCGGAAGATTCTTCATCCAGTACCTCCGTGGGACACAGATTGCAGATTTCCTGCTATACCTGAAGAAAGAACTAGGTTTGGCTAATCAGACGATTAGAGGCTATAAGTGTTGTTGTCTGCAGTGTTTAGACACAGAGGTTTAAACCTTTCCAATAAGACGCAGATCTTAGAGATCTCTGGCAGATCGTTTGATACAAAGAAGGATCGACGGTTGCAGAACCCCTTCTTGGAATTTGGATGTCGTTCTCAAATTCTTGGAGACGGATAAGTTCGAACTATGGGCAGTGCGCCTTGCGAGAACTAACGAAGAAAACTATCTTCTTAGTAGCCTTAGCTACAGCTAAAGGATTAGCGAGCTGCAAAGCTATTGACAAGCAAATAGGATGGAAGCAACAACAAAGCAGTTTGTTCTTTTCAACAGGAGTTCTTAGCAAAGAATGAGAATCCTTCGCATCCATGGCCAAGATCATTTGAGATTGAAGGACTGGCTTGATCTGGTAGGTCAAAGAACAAGAAAGGGTTCTTTTTGCCCAGTAAGAGCCTTACGGTATTACGTAGAAAGAACAAGAAGCATTAGGGGAACTTCAGTTCGCTGTGGTGCTCGTTAAAGATCCTACTAGACCTATGTCTAAAAACGCAATGGCTTTCTTTGTAAGAGAAGTCATTAAAGATGCTCATTTGCTTTGTCAGGAGGAATGCTTCGGTATAATTAAAGTTAAAGCTCATGAGGTGAGAGCAGTAGCTACGTCCTTAGCATTCAGGAGAAATTAGCCCTCAAGGACATTATAGATTCAACGTATTGGAGGACAAACTCGGTGTTTGCTCTCATTACCTTAGAGACGTGAAGACCAACTTTTGATAATTGTCAAACGTTAGGCCCGTATGTATCCTCAGGTACAGTACTGGGCAAAAGGAGTTTCCACCCATAACCTAATAACATGCTAGGTTTTTATTTTAATTAGGTTATAGTGTTTTTTTATGGTTGTCTGAGAAGGTTAAGACAGCTCAGTCTGTTGGTTAGTGTTTATTATATGTGTGTGTGGTTCGGAGACTAACTTTCCTAGGCATGAAATGCCCGTGGTAAATGAGGGCTAGGGTTCTCTGTCAACAAAAGTTGGTCACGTCCAGTTGTCAGGCCCTTATTGTTAGCTTTCTCAACAAACAGGTCACGTCCTAGTTGAGAGCTACTAAGGTTTAGCAGGCTAAGAGGCAGACCTACGAAGTCAGCTACTTAGCAGGTAAAAGGAAAACAATAAACAAATAGTTCTAAAAATTTAGTTAAATTGAATTATGACGATTGGTGTGCTGTCTATGACCCACCTCCAAATGTGTCAATCAGCTATATATATACCTGCAGGTAAGTGTCATGCATAAAAATGGTATTGTTATGATACAATAAAGTTTTTATGCATACTTACCTGGCAGGTATATATAATTAAATTCCCACCCTCCTCCCCTCAGGAGGACAGGGTTCAGAGAAAATCTGAGGAAAACGGAATAGTTCCAAGTACCAGCGCCACGGGAGCGGGGTGGCCATCACCTGAACTACCAGTGTACTAGCGGTTTGCCGCGAGTTTTGAAATTCTGCCAGTGCGTCAAGAGGATAAGCTTATATATATACCTGCCAGGTAAGTATGCATAAAACTTTATTGTATCATAACAATACCATTTTGGCTTTAACATTTATCAATTAATTTTCAGTATGGGTTTCCTGGTAAACATGGATTCTTATCATTGTACCAGGTGAATTTCATGTAACCTCATGGCTGAATTTTTGTGAAGAATGTGTGTTCCAATGTTACTGTTATATGAATCATAACTTGAAATTGTTCTTCAGCGCAAGAAATGGGCGGTGACAAAGACGATGACACCAGTCACAATGATAAATTCAGTAATGGAGAACTGAAGAAATCGCGGAACAACTCTGGTCAGAACAGCAACGGGAATTCAGTATCGGCACAACCAGAAAGAAAGCAGCAGGAGCGGAGAAAGAAAGCTGCTATGTTTTTGTCTCGTTTGAAAAAGGGTAGTGAAGATGAATCTTCCCAGCCTGTCTATGGTGAGGCTTAAAAGTGGTCTTATTTGGCCATATATTAATGTGATTCCAGTTACATGAAGTAATTTTTTGGATTACAAGTAATTGGTATGGGCAGATTTGTAGATCTTGTGGAGTAAAATAGAAATTTTTTGTTGTCTATAATTATTAACAAATATTTCAAGTACTGTAAATAACAGGAGTTTGACAGGACTGTTGAGGCACATTGAAGTAATGTCTTTACTAAGGCTGGAGTGTTGTGTCCTAAGTACGCATTCCCATTTTGTCTAAATTCAGTGTGTTTTTACTCTATCTTTTCACTTTACTTTCTTCCTACTGATGTCTAGAAATGTTTTCAGTGGTTTGTCTAAACTTATCAAGATGTTCATAGTCATAGAAATGAATATTTTCAAGTTCAGACTTTAAAATTTACTGTTGATATTTGCAGTGGAATAACTGAAGTGTTGCACACCTGTGTTTGTGCATCTTGCAGGTCCACAGCTTCCTCCTGAAATTGCTGCCCAGATGATGAACTCGACATCGCGGTCTGCAAGCTCGTCATCGAGAAGCTCGAGACACTCGTCATCTGGGTCGAGGTCCAGGTCCTCTAGTCCCGGGCCTGGCATTCCTATGCCACCTCAGGACTCCCCGGCTCCACCACCACCACCCCCACCAATTCATTCACCTTCACCAACTTCTACTTCCAATCTTGACAATGAATGGTTAGTTTGTATATCTGAATTTATTTAGATGCTAGATATTATAGTGGATATGATTTAAATGATTATGTTCATAGTTCATCTTTTGAATGTCACACTTGATCTGGTTATTAGGCTATCACTGTTTTGTTGGACTTGAATATTAACTCAGGGAAATTTTTCTTAAGTGGAAGCAAAACCTTTATTTGTGTTGGAGAGTATCCTTTATTTAATAATGGTAAATTAATTTTTCTCAGAAATAACGTGTATGTGTATTAAGCTGTCTATGAATTTTACCCTTCAGTTAAAAATAACTCGTGCTGAAGATTTTGGTATTAAGCCCTTGAGAAAGAATCCTTGAGTCTCAGATTCTTTGTTTCTGTACAGGGGTTCAAATTCTGAAGTGCCAACCGTAGGGGATTATGGGGAAGATTTCAGGGCAGTGAAACGAGAATCATCAGTTCTTTCAGGTATGTAATTGCACAGAACTTTGTTTTATTATTTCCTCACCATTGGGATGTTCCTCTAGGGTTAACTAATTGCTCAGCAGGAAGGAGACGAGAAAGATTCTTGAACTATCATTTTGGTAATTCATTGCATTTATTAAAGGGAAAAATATTACACAGGGTTCAGGAATTTTTTTCAGCTCCACTCGCATCTTTTAATAATATCTTGCTGAAGAAAGTCATCAGTTTTAAGATTTAAATATTTTGAATTTTTTTTTTGAACAAGTTTGCTTGCAGCAAGTTTCACTTCATTGAGGTTTTAGAATTATATACATTTACATTTTTTTAGATGTGGCACCTTGAATACTGTACAATGTTAAAAAAATGCAAAGTTTCATAGTTCTAAAGATTGAGTGATCCTGCTGCAGGTAAGCCTCTTCTGGGGCCGTAGTGCCCTTCTATGCTGCAGTTATCTATGATCTTTTTGACTTGTTGCAGATGTGTTGCAGTGGCTCTCTGCTGTTATTTCATCGAGGGCGGCCGTGCAGGTGTAGGTACGGATCGCCAACAGAGAATATTTTTTTTCTTCCAGTGGCTTGTGTGATGATGGCATTTGCCACTGAATACTGTGTATACATGGGCACTTCAACTCTGAA